>NC_057805.1:284648975-284676500 GCF_018294505.1 Triticum aestivum
GCTCCGCGCGGGCCTGGCGGGCCGGCGGCGGCGGGCGGTGGCAGAGGCCATGTGGCGCAGCGCGATTGGCGCGGGGCGGCGACGCGATCTGTCCGGCCGGACCGGACGTGTCCGGCGGCGGAGAGGGAGCAGGGCTAGGGTTTCGGGGCCCGGATTTAGAGGAGGGGTGCACATATTTATAGGTAGAGGGAGCTAGGAGACTCCAAATGGGGTGTAGTTTTCTCCCACACAATCATGATCGAACGACCGAGAGCATGGAGGGGGCTTAGATGGGTTATTGGGCTGTTTGGAGGGGGTGTTTGGCTGCAACACACGAAAGGCCTTTGCGGTTACCCGGTTAACCGTTGGAGCATCAAACGACCTCCAAATGGAACGAAACTTGACAGGTGGTCTACCGGTGGTGTACCAAGGCCACTTGGCAAACCTTGATCCATTCTGAGAACGTTTAACACCCGCTCACGAAAAGAGACAAGAGGGGTGCGCCGGTGCATGTGGGAGCGTCCGAATGCAAAACTGACAACGAGGAAAATGCTCGGATACATGAGATGAACACGTATGCAAATCAGATGCACATGATGACATGATATGAGATGCATGACATGAACAAAATGCAAAATGAAAGACAAAACCCGACCACAAAGGGAATATCATAACACATAGCCGAAAATGGCAAGATTTGGAGTTACAAATATGGAAAGTTACATCCGGGGTGCTACAACACTCCACCACTACGAGAGGATCTTGTCTCGAGATCTAGGACTGAAAGAACTCCGGATATTCGGAACGGAGGTGGTCCTCGCGCTCCCAGGTGGCTTCTCGGTCGGAATGGTGCGACCACTTCACTTTCAGGAATTTGATTGACTTGTTGCGAGTCTTGCGCTCAGTTTCTTCAAGAATAGCAACGGGGTGCTCATGATAAGACAGATCTTCTTGGAGGTCAATCTCTTCGAAGTTGATGGTGCGCTCAGGAGTCTTGAAGCACTTGCGAAGCTGTGACACGTGGAACACATCGTGCACGTTCGCGAAGTTGGAGGGAAGCTCAAGTTGATAGGCGAGGTCGCCTCTTTTGCCAATGATCTTGAAAGGACCCATATATCTAGGGGCAAGCTTCCCTTTGATACCGAAGCGATGAGTGCCTTTCATTGGAGAGACGCGGAGGTAGACATGGTCTCCGATCTCGAAAGCCAAGTCACGGTGCTTGCTATCATAGTAACTCTTCTGGCGCGATTGCGCGGCTTTGAGATTTTCACGGATGACTTTACACATTTCTTCAGCCTCTGTGATTAAGTCATTGCCAAGAAGTTGGCGTTCACAAGTCTCTGACCAATTGAGAGGAGTACGGCACTTTCTGCCATATAGAATCTCGAATGGGGCCTTGCCTGAACTCGCTTGGAAGCTGTTGTTGTAGGAGAACTCGGCATATGGAAGACAATCTTCCCACTTCATGCCAAAGGAAATGACACAAGCCCTGAGCATATCTTCAAGGATTTGATTGACTCGCTCGACTTGGCCACTAGTTTGAGGATGGAAAGCTATGCTGAAGCGAATGTTGGTGCCCATGGCCTTCTGGAAGGAGACCCACAACTTAGAAGTGAAGATGCTTCCCCGATCTGAAGATATCAATTGTGGAATGCCGTGCACGGAGACAATCCTGGAGGTGTATAGCTGTGCCAACTGAGCTGTTGTGATAGATTCTTTGATTGGAAGGAAATGAGCCACTTTCGTAAGCTTGTCGATGAAAACGAAGATAGCATACTTTCCGCGCTTGGACTTAGGAAATCCAGTCACGAAGTCCATTTCAATATGATCAAACTTCCATTCTGGAATAGCAAGAGGTTGGAGGAGACCAGCTGGTCATTGGTGTTCTGCTTTCACCCTTCGCCAGACATCACATTCGTTCACGAATTGAGCGATTTCTCGCTTCATTCGAGTCCACCAATACGACTGCTTGAGGTCATGGTACATCTTCGTACTTCCAGGATGAATGGAAAGAAGAGAATTGTGCGACTCGTTCATAATGACTTTCCTTAGATCACCTTTAGGAACCACAATCCGGTCCTCGAAGAATAAAGTGTCTCTATCATCAATGCGATAGCACTTGTATTTGGAAAGACCCTTATCAATATGTAATGCCCCGGATTTGATGCGCCAGTGTCTTCCAGTCGTCGTTGTTGCCATGTCATCTGCTTGCGTGTTGCATTTTGCCATGTCGTCATCTGCATTTCATCTGCATGTTTTTCAAAACTTGCATCCAGCCTTTTTCTCCGTTGTCCGTTTCGCGATCTGACACTCGTCGCTCCCGTCGCCCCTCTCAGACCTTGTTTCGTGAGCGGGAGAAAAAGTTCTCGGAATGGGTCGAGTTTTGCCGAGTGGCCTTGATATAGCACCGGTAGACCGCCCATCAAATTTCGTTCCATTTGAAGGTCGTTTGATGCCCCAACGGTTAACCGCGTAGCCCAAAAACCCCTTCTCTTTGCAGCCTAGCACCCCTCCAAATCAGCCCACTAACCCATCCAAACCCCCTCCATGCTCTCGGTCGTTCGATCACGATCGTGTGGGCGAAAACCGCACCTCGTTTGGACTCTCCTACCTCCCTCTATCTATATATATGTGTGCCTCTCCCGAAATTTCACGGATCAAACCCTAGCCAAACTCCTCCCCGCCGCCGGACATGTCCGCCTCCGCACCAGACGCGTCCTCCGCCGCCTCCTCGCCCAATCCCGGCGCGCCACCTCACCGCCAGTCGCCCCCACGGCCAACCCGCGCTTGACACTTGGCCCGGCCACCTCACCCGTGCCTCCCGCACCGCGCCACCTCCCACGGCCTGCCGGGGCCCAGGCAGGGCCCTCCTGGCCCGATCCGCCGCCGCCGCCACCCGCGGGATGCCCCACGCCCGAGCCGGGCTCCGCTCGTCGGCGACGCCCTTCGCCGCCTGTCGTGGAATTGTCATGGCAGATGTCCTCGTGTTAGGACTTAGTCGTGGAGCCATCGCCGCTAGGAAGCTTAAAGGGGTTAAACGGGACAAGGAACACGAAGGTTATACTGGTTCGGCCCCTTACGGTGAAGGTAAAAGCCTACGTCCAGTTGAGGTGGTATTGATTATGGTTTCGACGACCAGGAGCTAAACCGTCCTGCCTGGTTATCGATTTGGTCTTACTTGTCCCCTAAACCGCCGCCGGGTCGTCCCTTTATATAAAGAGGTTGACGCCCAGCGGCTCTCAGAGTCCCGGCCGGTTCACAACAGTGTCCGGCTCGGACTCTTAACTATTCTTGCCTTACACTACAAGTCTCACCCTAACGGCGGTTATAACTACGTGCCTTAAGCCATCTCCGGGTCTTAAGCCCATTATTGACCCGCCGTCTTCAAGTTTGGTACTGGGCTTCGCGTGATGACCATTATGACGTAACCCGGCCCCTCCTGGGCAGGTGACTCTAATGGTTATATCCTCAACATTAGGCCCCAGATTAATTTGAACCGGTTCATGTCAATCTTCAATCCCTTTGAGAGAAAATCTTCCGGCTTACATTTGTGCGAAGGTGATAACCCGCCGTGACGTCGTCTTCTGGATTCCTGATAACCCGCCATGACGTCATCTTCCATTAAGTTCATTTTTTTATTCTGTCATATCCCAACGGATCTTATCTTTAATGGCCATCCCAAAAATCGAGGTGCTTCTGTGGCGAGATAATCACGCCTTGGCCTCCTCGTTTCTCGCGCCCACTTATTAGCCGCACCTTATAAATAGGCCCGGCCCATAAGCCTTCATTCACTTATCTCCTCCGTCGTCTTCCTCCTCTGTCGCTCCAGAGCTCGAGCTCCGCCGCCGCCGCCGCGCCCCTGGTCTTCTCCAACCTTGGCCGCTGCATCACCCTGAACTGGTCCAGAGAAACAGCGGTGACCTCCGCGACTCATCAACACCTGTAAGTCCTTGCCACTCCATAGAGTAGATCCGCATTAGGGTTGTTGCCGTTCCTCCCTGTTCTTCGCTGTTCGTCGCCATTTCTTCACAGTTCTTCCTACACGGCCCCCTTGGATCCAGAAACCATATAGAGCTCGTGCGGCTGTGGTTTAGCACCCATTTTCAATAGTAGCATGTCCCCTTTACTTGCAAAGAGATCTCCTTAGAGCTCATGAACTTCTCTGTATCAGCTTCTAGGTCTAGAAATTTTTTCTTTCTAGTCGATCGTTTGATCCACAATAATTACTGCGATCTGTGAAACTTGTTTGTGCCACACTTAGTCAAAAATTGCATCCGTTAGCTATGGCGGCTCATATCTCTGGCTTAAAAGAGGCCATGCGCTGTGAAATTTCCGGCTCATTTATGATAGAGTTCTAAACAACTTGAATTACTCACGATGCCCACAGCGGCTTAGATAACCTGACACAATTAGCCCTATGTCATTAGGCCCCTTCATAAGCCGCCATCTTGAATACTGAACTATAAACTTCCTCCGGCTTATAGTTGAACCGGACATTTCCTTTTGTCATAGGTTTTCGTCCTTCACAATGCCGCCTAAGGCTCCCAAGGCACCCATCACGTGCAACTGGATGAGATCCAATGTTACTGATGATACTTTAGCTGATTTCGTGAAGACGGGTTACTTGCCAAAAATGGAAGTCATGTCCTATCGGGCCCCTGACCCGTCCGAAGAAAGACCTCAACCAAGAGATGGAGAGGTTGTGATATTTGCTCATCACATGAGCCGGGGCTTTGCTCCTCCTAGCTCAAAATTCTTTAGAGATGTTCTAAACTTCTTCGATTTGCGGCCGCAAGACATAGGACCCAATTACGTGTCAAATATTTGCAACTTTCAAGTGTTTTGCGAAGTATACCTTGGAGAAGAGCCCATCCTACTGCTCTTTAGGAAGCTGTTTTATCTGAACCGCCAGAATGAGTGCGCCAACGGGCCTAGCTTGGAACTTGGCGGAATCTCCATTCAACGACGGAGAGATTGCCTCTTTCCTTATGCTGAGCCGCCAAGCCACCCAAAGGACTGGAACCAGACATGGTTCTACTGCCAGGATACTTCTCCGGCTGATGAGAACCCTCTGCCCGGCTTTCGTGCTCTGCGTCTGGAGCCAAACCACCCCCTGCCAGATAAACTATCTCAAGCTGAGCGTCAACCACTGATCCCCACCATCAACAAGATTAAGGCTCTTCTGGGAAATGGCCTCAATGGCGTTGATCTGGTCCGGGTCTGGCTTTCTTGGCGGGTGATTCCCTTGAGCCGCCGCCCCGGCTTAATGTGTGATTACACGGGCCGGAAGGATGACCCTGTGCGGCACAGCCCCAACGATCTACCTGAGGACATCGTGGACGTCATGACCAAGTCCCTCTTGAACGAGAGCTTAGCAGACTGCGGGAAGACCGGCTTATGCCCCTTCTGGCAAGCTAACCCGGCTCCGGCGGTAAGCTACCAATCTGAGCACTTTACTTTCCATTTTAACAGTTTTCGTTTTAACCTCAAGGAAACCTTTGTTGCATTTTTCCAGGCTAATGACAAGTTCTGGAAGGTCAAGTATGACCATGAGGCTGCTAAAAAGGCCAGGAAGGCTAAGAAAGCCGCCAGGAGAGCCGCTCCCCGCAAGAAGGGAAGTAGGCCTAGCGCCTTAGAGCTGCTTCAGTTGGATGATACCTCCGAGTCAGAGGTAGCCCTTGATTCTTTAGGCTCTTCGTTTGTTTTTCGTCTATTTTTTAACCACCTTATTGATTTGATTATCCGCAGGATGATACCGGAGCGAGTAACCCGGTGACTGAAGAGGTAACTATACTTTCCTCCGACTCGGACCCCTTGCCAAGGCTGAAAGTCCGAAGAGTAACCCGGAAAGTAAGATTTTCGCATCCTTTAGCTTATCAAGATCCTCAATTTCTTTTGAAGCAACAGATTCATGAGAGCCGGAGGCAAACCCGGGCCAGCAAGGATGCAGACCTCTCCTCCGGCTTACTCGAAGCATCAAGAAAGCGCTGGACTGAGGTTATCTCCAACTTATACCCTTTTCATCCTTTAGCGGGCGTCCCTCGTCAACCACTCAATTCGTCTGATTCAAACTATCAGGAAACTTCACCTTCCTCCGGTGATTCCATGCAATCTAACTTGCCGGCTTTCAAGACCGCACCCGGGTAATGATAATCATCTCATTTTGTGCTTATCTTACTTATGTTTTTTGTACTAACCTTTTGACTTTCAGTGCCCAAGCCAAGCTCAGCAAGAGGGCCAAGAAAAATAAACCGGTCGAAGAGCCGGACTTAACTGAACCCAATGCCTCTGCCTCTGAGCCACCATCTGCACCAGCTCCGGACACCGCCGCCTCAACTGAAGAACAAACCATGGCGGGTTCTGACAACCCGGAGATTCCCAGCTCAGCTCAACCGGCCGATGACCCGGATGTGGTGATTACCCGGACTGAATATGTTGAGCCGGGAAGACCCACTGTGCTGGCCAGATGCTCTGCCAAAGAAGAACTGCTGGAGCGCCGAAGGGCTAGACTGGAGATCACTGACTATGCTAACTTGAGCATTGGAGACATTGTTTCTGGTTACATTGGTCAAGTGCACAACAGCCGAGACCTGGAGATTGATATGGTGAAACAGATACAGCAAAAATCTGAGGTATAGCTCTCTTGCTTACTCCATAGTCATCCTTACCATGCTAGCCCCCAAGTCTATTACTTATGATAGAATATGTTGTAGACTTAACTTCCGTCTTACCTTCATGAACCGGCAATTATAAATAGAATCTTTCAGCATACATTAGCCCCCAAGTGCCAAGTGTCTTTGCTTGCAAAGTGCTTGGGACTTTAATGTTGCATAATAATTACTCACACTGTAACCCAGAATTTGTACAGGCTGCCTGCAAGAAATTTGAATCTGAAATCTCTGAACTGAAGAACCGCCTGAAGACTTAGGAAACTGAGACCCGGAAGGCCAACGCCAAATTTGAGTTCACTGTTGCTGCACAAGAAAAGCTGAAGAAGAAATTTGAAACAGAAAGAAAGACTTGGGCCGAGGAGAAAACTGCTTTGCTCAGCCGGGCCGAACAGGCGGAGGCTGCTCTGACTGAAAGAACCTCCGAACTCTCCGGCTTAAAGCGCCATGTGTCACAGATGGTCTCCGCAATCTTCCGTAAGTCATTCTGCAAGCTTTTAACAAGCTTACATTCTTTATGTCTTATAAGTATCACCATTGCCATCGGCTCACCTGACTTTGTTATGCAGGTCCCAGAAGCTCCAACCTTAATCAAAATGTTCTGACCAAGCTGAAGGCTGTTTACACCTTGGTGGAGCAACTCTACACCGGGTCACAGCGTGCTTTAGCCGTTCTGGCTCTGTCCAATGAGGTTCCGACTCACCTGGCGGACGTACTCAGGCGGCTTGCCGTTCTTCCTCAGCACTTCCAAGAGCTAAGACAGGCCTCTGCAAGAGCCGGAGCTATAGCTGCTTTGAGTCGGGCCAAGGCTTTTCTCCTGGAGCTAGACCCGGCCGACATCGCTCTTGGATAACCCAGCCTGAAGGAAGATGGCACCCCCTTTGACCAGAAAGATTTCGCTGCCTGTGTGAGGAGCGTGCGCCCGGTGGCCACCCTGATTGGGAATGACACCGACCTTACCAAGTATCAGCCGAGCTATGACGCGGAGAATCAGAGGATTCCTACTCCACGCTATGAAGCCATCAGCTTGATCCCTCCGACTCGTAAACATACCTTCGCCCCAAAAGTTGACCCGGCCGGGTTAATTGACGATGAGGCTCAATTTGAAGCTTTGAGCGGCATTGACTGGAAATCATCAACCTTCCAGGTCATGGAATCAGCCGGAGGAGCGGAGAGGGATGAGCCGGAAGCTTCCACCCAACAAGCACCTTGATTTTTAGGCGGCTCATGCTTACACCTTAAAACAATGCCTCACCTTTTGAACTCGGGGAGTCTTGTAATAGAGTAGGACAAACACTTAATTTTGTCGTGCCATCGTGCACGTGTTGAATGCTTAACTCCGTTTAAGCTGCTTCTTCATATTCCTCCGGGTTATAATTGATCACTTATTTTCCTTAAGCTTGGAGAACTGTCTTTAATTGTTCTGCATAGAAAAATAAATCACAAGTCTCCAGGCGGCTTACCGCGTGGAGAGTCATATATCTTACACTTAACCCGGAACATAACCAAGGTCATAAAGGACCGGCTCTGACCATATCCTCAGGATAACCACAATAGCCTACCTGCAAACCTTGCAAGTATATGCCCGGCTTATGTAACCCAAGTAATGAGGTTGAGAACTCAAACTCCGGCTCACCGGCATTGATAATGCTTATTGCGTGCTAGCAACATTGTTAATCAAAGTTAAGCTGACGGAGTAAGAACCGCCCTTGCACACTGTTCGATATGACCAGAAGAGCTTATTGCAAATCAGAAGATCAAAACTTAGGGGCTTCCGGTTCGAATACGACGAGAGAACCGTCCCAAATAGGTTAAGCTAAGATTCGAATGCGATCATATAGCCCCCAGTGGCTTTGGCGTTGCCGATCAAAAGGGGACCGACAGCTATGTTCTCTTTGGTTCGAATACGACCCATGTTTGAACAGGAAGCCCCCAAATGACCTTGAGAGTTGTTTAACGACGCTGATTCGAATACGATCCACGTCGGTTCCCGAAGGGGGTTGAACTATGATTCAAATATGATCAAGAAAAACTCCCCAATGAGCTCGGCGATTTGCCAATCAAGTGGGTATCGACAGCTATGTTCTCTTTGGTTCGAATACGACCTATGTTTGAACAAGAAGCCCCCAGGTGATCATATTGTTTACGGCTAGATTCGAATCCGATCGTAAGCCGGATCCACCTCCAAGTGACCATGTGATGTTGTAATGGAAATAACACGTTTACCTTTGGAGGAGAAAAAGGACAGAGGTCCTGCTTTATTATTTATCATAATATATACATGGCTATAGAAATATGTACATTATGAGAGCCGATGGCTCAAGTGTAATAAGGCCGAAGCTGAGCTATGTTCCATGGCCGACGGGTTTCTTCCTCCGACTTGCGTGAATCTTTGTGCTCCCGAATATCAATAAGGTAGTATGACCCGTTGTGCAAGTTCTTGCTGACCACAAAGGGCCCTTCCCAAGGCGGGGATAACTTGTGTGCATATGTTTGATCTTGGATGAGACGGAGCACTAGATCACCTTCCTGGAAGACCCGGGACTTAACCCGGCGGCTATGGTAACGGCGCAAGTCTTGTTGGTAAATAGCCGAGCGAGCTGCTGCCACATCACGCTGCTCTTCCAACAAGTCAAGAGCATCTTGGCGCGCCTGCTCATTATCCGCCTCAACATAAGCCGCCACTCGAGGCGAGTCATGACAGATATCGCTAGGGAGGACTGCCTCCGCTCCATAAACCATGAAGAAAGGCGTGTAACCCGTAGATCTGTTAGGAGTAGTATTGATGCTCCATAACACGGAGGGTAACTCATCCACCCAACAACCCGGCGTCCGTTGCAAAGGGACCAAAAGCCGGGGCTTGATGCCCTTCAAAATCTCCTGATTAGCTCTCTCCGCTTGACCATTGGATTGAGGGTGAGCCTCTGAGGAAACATCAAGTCGAATATGCTCTCGTTGAAAAAACTCCTCCATGGCGCCCTTAGACAGGTTGGTAACATTGTCAGTTATAATGCTGTGTGGAAAACCAAAGCAAAATATCACCCTTTTCATGAACTGAACTGTTGTGGCCGCGTCACACTTGCTAACTGGCTCTGCCTCAACCCACTTTGTGAACTTGTCAACTGCCACCAAGTGGTGGGTCTTCTTATCCTTGGACCTTTTAAAAGGCCCAACCATATCAAGCCCCCAGACCGCAAATGGCCAAGTAATTGGAATCATCCTCAGCTCCTGAGCCGGCACATGAGCCCGTTGCGAGAACCTCTGACAGCCGTCACATTTACTGACCAAGTCCTCCGCATCAGCATGAGCCGTCAGCCAATAAAAACCATGACGAAAAGCCTTGGCCAC
Source organism: Triticum aestivum (assembly GCF_018294505.1). Lineage (NCBI taxonomy): Eukaryota > Viridiplantae > Streptophyta > Magnoliopsida > Poales > Poaceae > Triticum > Triticum aestivum. The sequence continues at coordinate 284,658,971 of NC_057805.1, forward strand.
AAGGGATTTTGAGCCGGCATGATGGCCACAATCCCCCTCGTGAATCTCACATAAAATTTCTTGACCTTCCTCAGGGGAAACACAACGCTGGAAAGTTCCAGTGACACTGCGACGATGCAGCTCACCATTGATAACTATCATTGACTTAGACCGCCGGGTTATCTGTCTGGCCAAAGTTTCATCCTCAGGCAATTCTCCCCGGGTCATGTAATCCAAGTATGGTACTGTCCAGTCTGGGGTAATGTGGAGAGCCGCCACCAACTGGGCCTCCGGGTCAAGGACAGCCGAGTCTTCCTCTGTAGGCAACATAACAGAAGGGTTATGCAAGATGTCCAAGAAAGTATTAGGCGGCACCGACTTTCGCTGAGAGCCTAGCCGGCTTAATGCATCAGCCGCCTCGTTCTTCTGCGATCGATGTGCTCTACTTGGTAACCCTGAAAATGTCCAGCAATGGCATCAACTTCACGGCGATAAGCCGCCATGTGAGGGTCCTTGGAATCCCACTTGCCCGACACCTGTTGAGCCACTAAATCTGAGTCGACAAAGCACCTTACCCAGCTCAAGCTCATCTCCTTAGCCATCCGAAGACCATGGAGCAAGGCCTCGTACTCAGCCGCGTTGTTAGTACAGGGAAACATCAACCGTAGCACATAACGGAACTTGTCACCTCTAGGGGAAGTTAATACAACTCCAGCCCCCGAGCCCTCCAATTGCCTAGACCCGTCGAAGTGAATAGTCCAATATGTATTATCCGGCTTCTCTTCAGGCACCTGCAGGTCTGTCCAATTGTTGATGAAATCCACCAATGCTTGGGATTTGACAGCAGTGCGTGGCACGTATTTCAGACCATGAGGCCCAAGCTCTATAGCCCACTTAGCCACTCTTCCTGTGGCTGCTCTGTTTTGGATGATATCTCCTAAGGGAGCAGAACTAACCACAGTGATGGGGTGACCCTGGAAATAATGCTTAAGCTTCCGGCTTGCCATGAACACACCATAAACAAGCTTCTGCCAATGTGGATACCGCTGCTTGGACTTAATGAGCACTTCACTGACGTAGTAAACCGGCCGCTGAACCGGATACTCCTTACCCTCTTCCTTGCGCTCCACCACCACAGCCACACTGACGGCTCATGTGTTAGCAGCTACATACAGTAATAAGGGCTCCTTGTCAACCGGAGCAGCAAGAACTGGGGGCTCAGCCAGCTGTCTCTTCAAATCCTCAGAAGCAGCATTAGAAGCATCACTCCAGACAAAGTCATCTGTTTTCTTCATCAACTGGTACAGTGGCATGGCCTTTTCACCCAAACGGCTTATAAACCGGCTCAAAGCAGCGATGCGGCCTGCCAGACGCTGGACGTCGTTGATGCACGCCGGCTTAGCCAGGGAGGTGATTGCCTTGATCTTTTCCGGGTTAGCTTCAATGCCTCGGTTAGAAACCAGGAAACCCAAGAGCTTGCCTGCGGGAACACCAAAAACACACTTGGCCGGGTTAGGCATCATCTTGTAAACCCGGAGATTATCAAAGGTTTCTCTAAGATCATCTACCAGGGTCTCCTTCTCCTTGGACTTAACCACGATATCATCCACATAGGCATGAACATTGCGCCCAATCTGGTTATGAAGACAATTCTGCACACAACGCTGATAAGTTGCCTGTGCACTCTTGAGTCCAAAAGGCATAGACACATAACAGAAGGCTCCAAAGGGAGTGATGAACGTCGTCTTCTCCTGGTCCTTAACTGCCATTTTAATCAGATGGTATCTAGAATAAGCATCCAAAAAATTTAAGCGCTCACAACTCGCCGTAGCATCAATGATTTGATCAATACGGGGGAGAGCAAAAGGATCAGCCGGACAAGCCTTGTTTAAGTCCGTGTAGTCCACACACATCCGCCAAGTGCCGTTCTTTTTTAGCACAAGCACCGGGTTAGCTAGCCATTCTGGATGAAAGACTTCAACAATAAACCCGGCCGCCAAGATCCGGGCCACCTCCTCACCAATGGCTTTCCGCCTCTCCTCATTAAACCGCCGAAGGAATTGCCTGACCGGCTTAAATTTCGGATCAATATTGAGAGTGTGCTCAGCGAGTTCTCTAGGTACACCTGGCATGTCAGAAGGTTTCCATGCAAAAATGTCCCTATTCTCACGGATGAACTCGATGAGCGCGCCTTCCTATTTCGGATCCAGATTGGCACTGATGCTAAACTGCTGAGATGAGTCACCTGGAACGAAGTCAACAAGTTTAGTCTCATCAGCTGACTTAAATTTCATTGCCGGCTCATGCTCCGTGGTCGGCTTTTTCAAAGGTGTCATATCTGCCGGGTCAACATTATCCTTATAAAACTTCAACTCCTCTGCTGCACAAACAGATTCTGCATAAGCCGCGTCACCTTCCTCACACTCCAAGGCTATCTTTCGGCTGCCATGAACCGTAATGGTCCCATTGTGACCCGGCATCTTGAGCTGCAAATACACGTAACACGGTCGTGCCATGAACTTGGCGTAAGCCGGCCGCCCAAATATAGCATGATACGGACTTCTTATCTTAACCACCTCGATGGTTAATTTTTTTGCCCTGTAGTTGTACTCATCTCCAAAAGCCACTTCCAGCTCGATCTTACCAACTGGATATGCCGACTTACCAGGCACCACACCATGGAAAACAGTATTGGACTGGCTGAGGTTCTTATCAATCAACCCCATACGATGGAAGGTCTCATAATAGAGGATGTTGATGCTGTTGCCTCCGTCCATGAGCACTTTAGTGAACTTGTATCCCCCCACCTGAGGAGCCACTACCAGAGCCAGGTGGCCCGGATTATGAACCCGGGGAGGGTGATCTTCCCTACTCCACACAATAGTCTGCTCAGACCATCTTAAATAGCGTGGAACCGCCGGCTCAACAGCATTCACAGCCCTCTTATGAAGCTTCTGATCTCGCTTACACAGACTGGTGGTAAACACATGATACCGTCCACCATTGAGCTGCTTCGGATTGGTCTGGTATCCCCCTACTGCTGTTGATGATCCTGGCCGGACTGCTGATTAAAGCCCCCTTGAACATTCTGAGGATTGGAATTTTAGCCACCGCCCGGGCCATCAAAGCCGCCGGCGCCTGAGCCGCCGCTCGATCCATTGTTGCCATTAAAGGCATTGGAATTCTTAAAGGCCTTCATGATTGCGCAATCTTTCCATAGATGAGTAGCTGGCTTTTCCCTAGAGCCATGCCTTGGACAAGGCTCATTTAACAACTGCTGAAGCGTCGGGCCTGACCCGCCGGCGCGGGGAGGTGGTCTCCCCTTGCGCCGGTGGTTGTTACCCTGTGAACTGGTGTTGGCCACAAACTCCATATTGCCATCAGCCTTACGCTTGTTACCCCCCTGGTTCGCCGGGTTATGCTGGGGGCCCTTGCCATTGCCATTCCATTTTCCCTTCCCTGTCCTTTCATCATCCGACGCGGGATCCTTGGTACTATCAGAGTCGGCGTACTTAACCAGAGCCGCCATCAGCGTCCCCATATCGTTGCAATCGCGCTTGAGCCACCCGAGCTTCATCTTCAGGGGCGCAAAGTGACAATTCTGCTCTAACATTAAGACTGTAGAGCCGGCATCCATCTTATCAGATGAATGTATTATCTCTTTGACCCGGTGAACCCAATGGGTTGTAGACTCACTGTCGTGGGATTGTCACGACAGATGTCCTCGGGTTGGGACTTAGTCGTGGAGCCATCGCAATTGGGAAGCTTGAAGGGGTTAAGCGGGACAAGGAACACGAGGGTTTATACTGGTTCGACCCCTTACGGTGAAGGTAAAAGCCTACGTCCAGTTCGAGGTGTTATCGATTAGGGTTACGATTGCCAGGGAGCTAAACAGCTATGCCCGGCTCTCGATCAAATTGTTGTCGCCCTTAAACCGCTGCCGGGTCGTCCCTTTATATAAGGAGGCTGACGCCCAGCAGCCCTTAGAGTCCCGGCCGGCTCATAAGAGTGTCCGGCTCGGACTCTAAACAATACTTGCCTTATACTACAAGTCTACTATAACAATGATTGTAACTACGGGCTTTAAGCTATATCCGGGTCTCAGCCCATCTCTGGCCCATTATCCTGAAACTTAGCTCCGGGCTTCTGGTAATGATCCTTGGAGTAACCCGGCCCTCCTGGCGGGTGACCCCCAGGTCTATATCCTCAACATTAGGCCCCAGATTGACTTGAGCCGGCTCGTGTCAATCTTCAGCTCTGCAGACAGAAAAATTCTCTGGCTTACCATTCATGTGAAGGTCATAACCCGGAGTGACGTCATCCTCTGGACTCCGGATAATCCGCCGTGATGTCATCCTCCATTAAGTCCGTTTTTTACTCCGCCAGATCCGCAACGGATCTTTGCTTTTACTGTCTTTGCGAAAATCGAGGCGCCGTGAGGGGGAGATAACCACGCCCTGGCCTTCTTGAATCCCGCGCCCACTTATGACTCGGCCTTATAAATAGGCCGGCCCGGCACTCTCTTCTCACACTCTCCTTCTTCTTCCTTGCGCTGCCGTTCCTCTGCCCGAGCTTCTGCCGCCGCCGCCGCCGTCGCGCCCCTGATCTTCACCGACCCGGCCGCTGCATCACCCTGACCCGGACCAGATAACGGCGGCGACCTTCGCTCTTCCTCAACTCCGGTGAGTCTTCCCTGCCTTGCTAGAACAAATCTGTGGTAGGGTTCATCTTGTGTTCTTCGCGTTCTTCACCATTGCCGCAAGTTTCGGTAACTCCTGTAGCCACTGCCCCCGTTGATCTTAACTCTTCACAGACCCTTTGCGGTAACTGTTCGAGATCCATTCTATCTGCAAAAAATCCTCTTTTCACTACTTAAAAACCATGTTCCACCTTAAGAACTTCTCTTGTTTCTGTTTCTTTAGGTCTAGAAAATTTTCATCTTGCCCGACCATTTTGATCCGAAAAAGTTACTGTAATGTATGAAATCTGTTTTACCACACTTAGTAAAAACTGCAACCCTTGAATCTTGGCGGCTTATATTTCCGACTTAAAGAAAACACGCGCCGTAGAACTTTTCCGGTTTAAAGAGAACCATGCTCTGTAGTATCTTCCGACTTAACCGCAGTAAGCCGCAGATGACCAACTCATCCTGAATGCTCTGACGGCTTAAATAACCCACCATGTTAATACATACCATTAGTCCCCTTCATAAGCCGTCATTGTAACTTGAATGATAAACTCCGGCTTATAATTAACCCGGACACTTTCCTCTTTATCATAGATCACCAACCGTCACCATGCCTCCCAAAGCTCCCATCACTTGCAACTGGATGAGATCCAACATCACTGATGAGACCCTGTCCAACTTCGTTAAGTCCGGATATCTGCCCAGGAAGGAAGTGATGTCCTACCGTGCCCCTGACCCGTCCGAAGAGAGACCTCAGTCGAGGGACGGGGAGGTAGTGATCTTTGCAGACCATATGAGCCGGAGCTTCGCACCGCCCGGCTCAAAATTCTTCCGGGACGTGCTCAACTTTTTTGACCTTCGGCCTCAGGATATAGGACCCAATTCCGTATCCAACATCTGCAACTTCCAAGTTTTTTGTGAAGTATATCTTGGAGAAGAGCCGAGTCTGCTGCTCTTCAGAGAGCTGTTTTATTTGAACCGCCAAACCGAGTGCGCAAACGGCCCAAGTCTAGAGTTAGGCGGCATCTCCATCCAACGGCGCAGGGACTGCCTATTTCCTTACGCAGAACCGCCAAGTCACCCCAAGGACTGGAACATGACTTGGTTCTACTGCCAAGACACGTCCACGGCTGATGAAAGCCCACTGCTCGGCTTTCGCCCAACGCGCCTGGAGCCGACTCATCCACTATCCGACAAGCTGTCTGCCGCGGAACACTAGCCTCTGCTTCCAACAATCAATAAGATCAAGGCCCTGCTAGGCAATGGTCTGAACGGAATAGACCTGGTCCGGGTCTGGATCTCTTGGCGGGTGATCCCGTTGAGCCGCCGCCCCGGCTTAATGTGTGAGTACACCGGGCGAAAGGATGACCCGCAGAGGAACAGTCGCAATGATCTTCCAGAAGATGTTGCTGAAGAAGAGACCAAGGCTCTGTTAAACGAGAGCCTGGCAGACTGTGGAAGAACCGGGCTAGCCCCGTTCTGCAAGACCAATCCAGCCCCAGCGGTAAGCCGGTGACTTTAACCTTTCCATTTTGTTTTACCTGTCCTTTTACTAAGAGCTCATTACTGTACTTCGCAGGCTGATGATAAATTCTGGCGGGTCAAGTATGACCATGAGGCGGCCAAGAAGGCCAGGAAGGCGAAGAAAGCCGCCAAGAGAGCCGCCCCTCGCAAAAAGGGAAACAGACCCACTGCTTCGGAGCTGCTGCAATTAAGCGATAGCTCCGAGTCAGAGGTAACCCTTAAACCTTTTAAATTCTTGCAGTATATGTTGTCTGATGCTGTCCGCCTTATCAACACTTGCTTACTGACAGGATGACACCGGTGCCAGTAACCCGGTGGTCGAAGAGGTAACATCACTTTCCTCCGGCTCGGAGCTTTTGCCACAGCTGAAAGTCCGAAGGGTAACCCGAAAGTAAGTTTTTCCCATCCATTAGCTCACCGAGACCCTCAATTTCTTTTGAAGCAGCAGGTTCACGAGAGCCGGCGTCACACCCGGGCCCGCAAGGACACCGACCTCTCCACCGGGTTACCCGACGCAACGAGGAAACGCCGCACTGAGGTTTTTTCTCACCTGTACCCTTTTCATCCGTTGGCGGGTGTCGTCCGTCAGCCACTCAACTCTTCTGACTCCAATTACCAGGAGACCTCCCCCTCTTCGGGTGACTCCATGCAGTCAAGTCTGCTAGCCTTCAAGACTGCCCCCGGGTAATAACAATCCCTTTACATTATCTGTCTGTACTTACCCTTTGTATGCCTAACACTTCTGCCTTTTCAGTGCCCAGGCAAAGCTCACCAAAGGAGCAAAGAAGACAAGGTCAGCCGGAGTGCCAGACTTGCCTGAGCCGGAGACGACGGCTCAAGAGCCGCCAGCCGCCTCCGCCCCCGAAGCCACCATTCCCATGGACACGGCACCTGAAGCCCCTGCCCCGAGCACCAAGAGAACAACCGAAGCATTAGCTAACCCGGAGGCGTCCGGCTCAGCCCCACCAGCTAACGACCCGGACGTGGTAATTACCCGGACGGAGTATGTTGAGCCGGGGAGGCCGACCGCACTGGCCAAATGCTCCGCGAAGGGGGAGTTGCTGCAACCCCATCGGGTGAATCTGGATCTCTCCAGCTACACCGATTTAAGCATTGGAGAGCTTGTCTCAGGCTATATCAGCCAGGTTCACAAGAGCCGAGACGCCGAGATCGCCATGGTCAGCCAGATCCAACAGAAATCTGAGGTAACCTTCTGCTGTTTTCTTATTTCTGCATAGTGATCCTTGTCATTCTAGCCCCCAAGTCTAGGACTTATACTTGAACATGTTGTAGACTTTAAATTCCGGCTTACTGAACTGAGCCGGCCGTACATAGATAGATACGTTCAATATGCATTAGCCCCCAAGTGCCAAGTGTCTTTGCTTGGAAAGCGCTTGGGACTTTATAGAATGACTGTTAATAACCCGGAAATATATGCAGGCTGTTGGCAAGAAATTAGAGTCGTACCTGGCAGATCTCAAGAGCCGGCTGAAGGCACAAGAGATGGAGACCCGGAAGGCAAATGCCAAGTTTGTCTCCAGCATCGCCGCTCAGGAGAAGTTGAAGACTGAATTCGACGCTGAGCGGAAGGCCTGGGCTGAGGAGAAAGCTGCACTGGTGACCCGGGCAGAACAGGCGGAGAAGGCCCTTACTGAGAAGACCATTGAGCTCTCCGGTCTAAAGCGCCAAGTGTCCCAAATGGTAGCTGCCATCTTCGGTAAGTCGCCTCACCGGCTTTCATTCACGTTGGAATGTTTACATCTCTTAACTCATCCTTATCACCGGGTCATCTGATGTTGTTAAACAGGTTCCAGAAGCGCCAACTTGAACCAGAGCGTGGTCACCAAGTTAAAGGCCGTGTACACCCTGGTGGAACAGCTCTACACCGGGTCACAGCGGGCTTTAGCTGTGGTGGCCCTGTCGAATGAAGTGCCGACTCATCTAGCCGAAGTCCTGCGCCGGCTCGCAGTTCTGCCGCAGCGGATCCAGGAGCTACGACGAGCATCCGCGAGATCCGGAGCAATCGCCGCAGTGAGCCGGGCCAAAGCCTTCTTGCCGGAGCTAGACCCGGCAGACATCGCCCTGGGTTACCCCAGCCTGAAAGAAGACGGCTCAGCGTTCGACCAGAAGGACTTCGCGGCTTGTGTGAAGGCTGTGCGCCCGGTGGCCACCATCATCGGGAACGACACCGATTTAACCAAGTATCAGCCGGGATACAACGCGGAGAATCAGAGGATTCCAACCCCTCGCTATGAAGCTATCAATCTGATTCCCCCGGCTCGCCAGCACACCTTCGCCCCGGAGATTAACCCGGCCGGGTTAATTGACGAAGAAGCTCAGTTCGAAGCTCTCAGTGGCATCAACTGGAAGTCGTCGACCTTCACAGCCTTGGCATCAGCCGGAGCAGAAGATGAGCCGGGGACTTCGACTCAGCAGGCGTCATAAACCGGCTAGCGGCTCACCAAACAACGCTCCACCCTTGAAACTTTGAAAGAGTTTTGTAATAGAATAGGTGCAACAATTTATCTCTGCTGTGCCATCGTGCATGTAATGAATGCTGAAATCCTTTGAAGTCATTCTTTTTGATGCTCCTCCGGGTTATAATTATCCTTCGTGCTTCTCAACCTTTTTTAAAAAGTACCTTTAATTATCTGCATAAGAAGGCAAATCGCAAGTCACAAGGCGGCTTACCGCCCTGAGAATCAGGTGTCTGAGATGGATAACTCGGAAATTCAAACCAAAAAGACTGGTCCTTAACTATATTCCAAACATAGTCGTGATAACACACTCAACAGCTTGTAAGTATACTTCCGGGTTAAATAACCCGGGTAGCACGGTTAGTATCTGAACTCAAATTTACTTGTCTTGATGACATCCATGATGCTCAACTAACAAGATAAACCAAAATTAAGCCGGCAAGTGAAACCCGGCAGTACATACCTTGACATGATCAGAGTAAACTTGTGGTAAAATGTAAAAATTTAAGGGCTTCCGGTTCGAATACGACCAGAACCTCGGTCCAAAGGGGTTAAGCTAAGATTCGGATACGATCATATAGCTCCCAGTGGGTTCGGCGATGCCAATCAAGAGGGTATCGACAGCTATGTTCTCTTGGGTTCGAATACGACCCATGTTTGAATAGGAAGCCCCCAAGTGATTCTGAAAATTGTTTAACGACGCTGATTCGAATACGATCCACGTCGGTTCTCAGAGGGGTTACACTATGATTCAAATATGACCAAAGGCAACCTCCCAATGAGCTCGGCACTTTGCCAATCAAATGGGTATCGACAGCTATGTTCTCTTTGGTTCGAATACGACCCATGTGTGAAAAGGAAGCCCCCAAGTGACTTTATTGCTTACAGCTAGATTTGAAGATGATCATAAGCCGGATCTTCTGTAAGTCAGCATGTAAAAAACAACACACATACTTGGGAGAGAGCAAAGGACAGAGTCCTGCTTTATTGCTTTATCATAATATATACATGGCTGAGATAAATATGTACATCACAAGAGCCGGTAGCTCAAGTGTAGTAAGGCCGAAGCTGAGCTATGTTCCACGGCCGACGGGTCTCCTCCTCAGATTTACGCGAGTCCTTATGCTCCCGGATATCAATGAGGTAATATGACCCGTTGTGCAAGTTCTTACTGACCACAAAAGGCCCTTCCCAAGGTGGGGATAACTTGTGTGCATCCGTTTGATCCTGGATGAGCCGGAGCACCAGGTCGCCTTCCTGAAAGACCCGTGACTTGACCCGGCGGCTATGATAACGGCGCAGGTCTTGTTGGTAAATCGCTGAACGGGCGGCTGCCACATCACGCTGTTCGTCCAACAAGTCCAGAGCATCTTGGCGCGCCTGTTCATTATCCGTCTCAACATAAGCCGCCACACGAGGTGAATCATGACGGATGTCGCTGGGGAGGACTGCTTCTGCTCCATAAACCATGAAGAAAGGCGTGAAGCCTGTAGACCTATTAGGAGTAGTGTTGATGCTCCATAAAACGGAGGGCAACTCCTCCACCCAACAACCCGGCGTCCGTTGCAAAGGGACCAAGAGCCGGGGTTTAATGCCCTTCAGAATCTCCTGGTTAGCTCTCTCAGCTTGACCATTGGATTGGGGGTGTGCCACTGAAGAGACATCAAGCCGGATATGCTCTCTTTGACAAAACTCCTCCATAGCGCCTTTGGACAGATTAGTGCCGTTGTCTGTTATGATGCTGTGTGGAAAGCCGAAGCGGAAGATCACCTTTTTCATAAATTGAACCGCCGTGGCTGCATCACACTTGCTAACTGGCTCAGCTTCCACCCACTTCGTGAATTTGTCCACTGCCACCAAGAGGTGGGTCTTCTTATCCTTGGACCATTTAAAAGGCCCGACCATATCAAGCCCCCAGACCGCAAAGGGCCAAGTGATCGGGATCATCCTCAATTCCTGAGCCGGCACATGAACCCGTCGGGAGAACCTTCGGCAGCCATCACATTTACTGACCAAGTCCTCTGCATCAGCATGAGCCGTCAGCCAATAAAAACCATGAGCCGGGCCATGGCCAGGGGGTGGGTCATGGCGTCGGACATTACTTGAGCCGGTCGCTGAGACCATGTGCCGGCTGTAACTCGGGCTCTGGCCTGGGCGAGGAGTTGAGTGGATCCTGTCCCGGCTGTAGGAGTACGCCTCTTGCTGTGCTAGAGCCGTCTGCAGGAGTTCCCTGACCCGGCGGGTTTCGACGGCTGCCGGAGAATTGCCGTCAACGGGAAGAGCCGCCAGTCGTGCTGCCACAGCTACCATGTTCTCCAGCGGGTTATCGTAATGACCCGGGGGTATCGGCACATACTGAGGCGGGGCAGGGGGCACCTGGGGAGGCCCCATTACTAGTGGTTGAATAAGGGGTCCCGACCTGGGCACAATGCCCCCTGGTGGGTTACTGGATCCCGCACCCGGGGTGTTGAAGAGATTGCGCGGATCGTAAACCGGCGGGAGTCGAGACTGGGCCTTCTGATGCCTCCTTCTCATGACCTCGTTGGCTGCGTTCTGATCCATCGTGAGTTGGAAGGACTGGGCCTGAATCAACTGAGTCCGGGCGTCGAGAGCCGCCCGCTCCGCCGCCAGCCTGATCCCTTCTGCTGCAAGATCCTCTTTAGCTTTCATCAGATCCAATTTTAACTGTGCCACCTCCGCGTCATGCTGGGCTTGATCTGCCGGGTCAACCGTGGTGGTTAACAGGGCCGTCATCTTGTCCGTGAGATTCATCAGCACCTGAGCCGGAGAAGGCACCGGGTTTCCCGATCCAGCTGCGGGGTTCTGAACAGGCTGCGCACCAGCCATAAAAACTCCGACCTGACTTGGCGGCTCAAAAAGGTCCGGAATACTGTTGCCATCGGAATAACTCATGAGCCTGCCATCTTGAAGTTGGTACAACGAGTTTGACTCATCAGCGGCCGACTCGCCGTCAGAGCCGGCGGCCGCCTCATCCCCAGACCCAGATGGATCGGAGGGCCTTCCATGGATGCATCCCACAAAAGCGCGCTTTAAGGCAGGCCGGGCCCGGGCGGGTCGTGCGCGCTGAGCCGTTTCGATGAGATCGGCGCAGAGATCCGGCTCGGGCCCAGCTCACCAACCTTGCCAATGAAGACATGAATTCCGCCAAAGGGGACCCGGTACCCGTACTCCACTGAGCCGGCATCGGGGCCCCAGTCCGCATCGTCGATGTAGAGCTTGCCGCGACGACTCTTGGTCATCCGGCCCACAACGTATCCCTTGAGCCCTTCGAAGCTGCCCTTCAAGAACTCAAATCCACCGTGCGCCAGCCCCACGGTGGGCGCCAGCCCCACGGTGGGCGCAAACTGTCGTGGGATTGTCATGCCAGATGTCCTCGGGTTGGGACTTAGTCGTGGACCATCGCAATTGGGAAGCTTGAAGGGGTTAAGCGGGACAAGGAACACGAGGGTTTATACTGGTTCGGCCCCTTACGGTGAAGGTAAAAGCCTACGTCCAGTTCGAGGTGTTATCGATTAGGGTTACGATTGCCAGGGAGCTAAACAGCTATGCCCGGCTCTCGATCAAATTGTTGTCGCCCTTAAACCGCTGCCGGGTCGTCCCTTTATATAAGGAGGCTGACGCCCAGCAGCCCTTAGAGTCCCGGCCGGCTCATAAGAGTGTCCGGCTCGGACTCTAAACAATACTTGCCTTATACTACAAGTCTACTATAACAATGATTGTAACTACGGGCTTTAAGCTATATCCGGGTCTCAGCCCATCTCTGGCCCATTATCCTGAAACTTAGCTCCGGGCTTCTGGTAATGATCCTTGGAGTAACCCGGCCCTCCTGGCGGGTGACCCCCAGGTCTATATCCTCAACACTCACCCTCCTGCTGCTTACAGTTAGTCAAATCCACAATTGACATAGACTGCCTACAGGTATCTTTGAAGTTTCGGATGAACCGGGCTTTCAGTTCAGCCCAGGACCCAATAGAGTTTGGTGGCAGCCCCTTCAACCAAGTGCGGGCAGTTCCATCCAACATCATGGTGAAGTACTTGGCCATTGCTGCTTCACTAACCTCCAGCAACTCCATGGCCATCTCGTAACTCTCGATCCAGGCTCCGGGTTGTAAATCAGCCGTGTAATTAGGCACCTTCCTAGGCCCTTTGAAATCCTTGGGCAGATGTTCGTTGCGGAGAGCCGGCACCAGACAAGGGACACCTCCAGTCCTCGTAGGTATACCCGCATCGATAGAAGCCGTCGGATAAGCCGGGGGTGGCTGGTAAGCCGTCAACTGAGGTGCCTGCTCCGCCTCTCGCCGTACCCTGTCTTGATCTACCGCATGAAAGGCTCCGTTATGAGCCGTCGGATAAGCCGGGCCATGGCCAGGAGGCAAGTCATTGCGTCGAACGTTGCTTGAGCCGGTCGCTGAGACCATGTGTCTGCTATAACTCCGGATCCGGCCTGGACGAGGGGTTGAATGAATCATGTCCCGGCTATAAGAATATGCCTCTTGCTGCGCCAGAGCCATCTGAAGGAGTTCTCTGACCCGGCGGGTTTCAACCGCCGTTGGAGAGTCACCATCGATTGGGAGAGCCGCCAGCCGCGCCGCCACGGCGACCATGTTTTCTAACGGGTTGGCATAATGACCCGGTGGTATTGGCACGTACTGAGGCGGGGCAGCGTTCACCCGGGGTGGCCCCATCACTTGGGGCTGAATTGACGTTCCAGCCCCGGGCGTGGTGACCTCTGACGGGTTACTGGGCCCTGCACCAGGCGTGTTGAAGAGGTTTCGAGGATCGTAAACCGGAGGGAGTCGAGATTGGGCCTTTTGATGCCTCCTTCTCATGACCTCATTGGACGCGTTCTGATCCATCGTGAGCCAGAAAGACTGTGCCTGAATCAACTGAGTCTGGGCGTCGAGAGCCGCCCTCTCCGCAGCCATCCTGATCTCTTCCGCCGCTAGATCCTCCTTAGCTTTCGCTAGATCCAGCTTTAACTGTGCCACCTCCGTGTCATGCTGAGCTTGATCCCCTGGCGCGACCGTAGCGGTTAACAGGGCTGTCATCTTATCTGTGAGATCCATCAGCACCTGAGCCGGCGAGGGCACAGGGCTTCCTGCCCCGGCGGCGGGGTTTTGAACAGGTTGTGTGCCGGCCATGAAGATTCCAACCCGGCTCGGCGGCTCAAAGGGGTCCGGAATGCTGTCGTCATCGGAACAACCCCTGAGCCTGCCATCTTGAAGTTGATACAACGAGTTTGACTCATCCGTAGACGACTCGCCGTCAGAGCCGGCGGCCGTCTCATCACCAGATCCAGATCCTTCAGAGAGTCCTCCATGGACACATCCCACGAAAGCATGCTTCAAGGCAGGTAGAGCCCGGGCGGGTCGTGCACGTTGAGCCGTCTCGATGAGATCGGTGCAGAGGTCCGGCTCAGGGCCCGGCTCACCAATCTTGCCAATAAAGACATGAATTCCGCCGAAGGGGACCCGGTACCCGTACTCAATTGAGCCGGCGTCGGGGCCCCAATTTGCATCGTCGATGTAGAGCTTGCCGTGACGACTCTTGGTCATCCGGCCCACAGCGTATCCCTTGAGACCTTCGAAGCTGCCCTTCAAGAACTCAAATCCACCGTGCGCTAGCCCCACGATGGGCGCCAACTGTCGTGGAATTGTCACGGCAGATGTCCTCGTGTTAGGACTTAGTCGTGGAGCCATCACCGCTTGGAAGCTTAAAGGGGTTAAACGGGACAAGGAACACGAAGGTTATACTGGTTTGGCCCTTATGGTGAAGGTAAAAGCCTACGTCCAGTTGAGGTGGTATTGATTATGGTTTTGACGACCAGGAGCTAAACCGTCCTGCCTGGTTATCGATTTGGTCTTACTTGTCCCCTAAACCACCGCCGGGTCGTCCCTTTATATAGAGAGCTTGACGCCCAGCGGCTCTCAGAGTCCCGGCCGGCTCATAACAGTGTCCGGCTCGGACTCTTAACTATTCTTGCCTTACACTACAAGTTTCACCCTAACGGCGGTTATAACTACGGGCCTTAAGCCATCTCCGGGTCTTAAGCCCATTATTGACCCGCCGTCTTCAAGTTTGGTACTGGGCTTCGCGTGATGACCATTATGACGTAACCCGGCCCCTCCTGGGCGGGTGACTCTAATGGTTATATCCTCAACACCGCCCGATCCACTGCAGCGCCGCCCGCGGCCTCCCTGCCGGCGCGCCACCGGAGCTCTGCTCCTCCAGCGCCGCCAACCGCCGAACCCCGCCGCCTTCTGCCTTGCTCACCGTCCCTCGCCGGCGTCCGCCCGACCCGCGCCGGCCTCAGATCCGGCCGGAATGGGTCCGGAGAGACCGGATCCGGCCATTCCCGGCCTCCTCCGCCCCTTCCCGCGCCTCGCCGGACTTCCCCGATCCACCGGAGCTCCATTGCCACCCGTGTTGACTGTTCACCCGAGGTTGTTTTCATCACCAAGTCCCGAGTTTGTTGCATTATGTTTCCCTGTTCATCATGTCATAACTTCATGCTCGGTGCTCCGATTCATGCATATAATATATCGAAATGTTCATTGTGAGATGCTCTCCATTTTGTTCCATTGAGTCATGTTCATTAAGGTTCACCTTGATGCCCTAATCATCATTGCAAGAGTGATATATGCTGTTAACTGCTGTCTGTTTACAGAACTTTGTGATTTGTCTTTTTCATTGCCTTTTGTGTGTGCATCCTATGAGCATGGTGTCTACATGTGTTTTGAACTACATCATGCCATATTTATAGGGGTGTTTGTCTTGTATTTTGAGGACCTCTGTGGTGACTAGCACAAGCATGCAAAGTAGCCTCCATGATGTTGCTGATTTCTGTGACTTGGTCATTTCTGCTGTCCGAGTCTGTTATATTTTGTTGCCAAGTAAACCTGCTGCTACAAGTCATCCTATGCATAATCTGGAGATGTTCATGAAGGATGTTTTGTTATACCTGTTATGCTCTATCCATTCATGCCCTTGGTTGAATTTATAGCCTGCTGTAACTTGTTGTAATCTTGCTCCAAACTTGATAAATAATGTTGATGTCAGCCTATTAACATGAAGTTCGGTCTTGCCATGTGATTTGCTAGTGTTCTATGTGCCCTATGGACTTGCTCTTGCCATTCTTAGCTTCCTAATTATGCCTTATTACTGCTGGTTACCTTTCCATGCCATGTAATGCTCTGTAGTAAGTGGTTGAAGCTCACCAACATGCCTACTTATCGTTATTTCTGCAATGCTCTGTTTTTCTTCTAAGTCTGAATCTGTTTATGAAACTTGCTATGTTTACATGGGTGCCATCATATCTTCTGTGCCTTTTTGGCTCATATTCACTAAGGGATTTTTGTTCTATGCAATTAGTTGACTCATGACATGCCTTTGTTTGCTATGATATATACCTGTAGCATGTTGTTTCCTTACTCTAAACATTGCAACCTGGTGTTATTTCTGTCTTGTCCAGTAATTTCTGCCAAGTCTGTGAAACTGTTATTATTTGCAATCTTGCCATGTCCTTTTGAGCATGTTCTAGTGATTTCTGGAGATATCTCAGTGTTCATGTTTTGTAATTCTTTACATCTATATCATGTCCATGCCTTTTGTTATCATGTTGGGGTGCTGCAGCATATTTTCATGATGCTTGCAATATGCCTAGTTGCTGTTTTTGACAGATTGTTGCTATATCTTGTTTGGAGTGTATGTGTTGCACCATTGCTCCGTTTTGAGCATGCTCTATATGGAACTTGCTTAGAATTGCATGTAGTTTCATGTTACCTTGTTGCATCCTTATTTTGAGTGTGTTTTTTGATGTTTGAATGCATTTTGCATCAATGCCATGTTTAACTTGTTTCGCCCATATCTTCTAGGCCGTAGCTCCGAATCTAATGAACTTTATATGTAACTTGACTAGATTTTCGTGTAGATCATCTTGGTGCATCTTAACTTGCTATTTAACAAATTGAACATAAGGTTTATTCAGTTCTGGACCAATTTCGAAATTTGCATATGAGGACTTACCGGAATTGTTATATGTTGTTTCCGGCCTCATTTAAACTTGCTTTGATGTGTTGTTCTTGTATGCATCATCTCTTGTCATGAGTAGCTTGATGTAGCCTTGTAATGCATCATACTTGGTTGAGCATCATGCCTTGTTCATGTGTGGTGTGTTTACCATGTTGTGTGCTTCTTCTCGATAGTTCCCGTTTCGTTGCGATCGTGAGGATTCGTTCGTCTACGATTGGTTCGTCTTCGTGGCTTCATCTTCTTCATGGACTCGTTCTTCTTCCTAGCGGGATTTCAGGCAAGATGACCGTCACCTTGGATCTCATTACTATCATTGCTATGCTAGTTGCTTTGTTCTATCGCTATGCCGCGCTACCTATCACTTGCTCTTCAAGCCTCCCAAATTGCCATGAACCTCTAACCTTTGTCACCCTTCCTAGCAAACCGTTGTTTGGCTATGTTACTGCTTTGCTCAGCCCCTCTTATAGCGTTGCTAGTTGCAGGTGAAGATGAAGATTGCTCCATGTTGGATTATGTATATGTTGGGATATCACAATATCTCTTATTTAATTAATGCATCTATATACTTGGTAAAGGGTGGAAGGCTCGGCCTTATGCCTGGTGTTTTGTTCCACTCTTGCCGCCCTAGTTTCCGTCATACCGGTGTTATGTTCCTTGATTTTGCGTCCCTTACGCGGTTGGGTGATTTATGGGACCCCCTTGACAGTTCGCTTTGAATAAAACTCTTCCAGCAAGGCCCAACCTTGGTTTTACATTTTGCCTCACCTAGCCTTTTTCCCTTGGGAGTCGCGCATCCCGAGGGTCATCTTTA
>NC_057805.1:284676510-284698965 GCF_018294505.1 Triticum aestivum
CTTGAGGGCTGGTTTTACTCATAGCTTGACTTATCCGGTGTTGCCCTGAGAACGAGATATGTGCAGCTCCTATCGGGATGTTGGCGCACCGGGCGGCTTTGCTGGTCTTGTTTTACCATTGTCGAAATGTCTTGTAACCGGGATTCCGAGACTGATCGGGTCTTCCCGGGAGAAGGAATATCCTTCGTTGACCGTGAGAGCTTATAATGGGCTAAGTTGGGACACCCCTGCAGGGTATAAACTTTCAAGAGCCGTGCCCGCGGTTATGTGCCAGATGGGAATTTGTTAATATCCGGTTGTAGAGAACTTGATACCTGACCTTAACTAAAACGCATCAACCACGTGTGTAGCCGTGATGGTCTCTTCTCAGCGGAGTCCGGGAAGTGAACACGGTTTCTGGGTTATGTTTGACGTAAGTAGGAGTTCAGGATCACTTCTTGATCATTGATAGTTTCACGTCTGTTCCTTTGCTTCTCTTCTCGCTCTTGTTTGCATAAGTTAGCCACCATACTTGCTTAGTTGCTGCTGCAACCTCACCACTTTACCCCTTCCTTACCCATTAAGCTTTGTTAGTCTTGATACCCATGGTAATGGGATTGCTGAGTCCTCGTGGCTCACAGATTACTACAACACCAGTTGCAGGTACAGGTTTTGCGATGATCATGACGCGAGAGCGATGTTTACTTGTTTGGAGTTCTTCTTCTGCTTCTTCTTCGATCAGGGGATAGGTTCCAGGTTGGCAGCCCGGGCTAGCAGGGTGGATGTCGCTCGAGCTTCTGTTTGTGTTTCATCCATAGTCGGATGTTGATCTTATGTATGATGTATTGATGTATTCTTGTGGCATTTGTATGCCTTGTATGTATCCCCATATATTATGTAATGTTGATGTAATGATATCCACCTTGCAAAAGCGTGTCAATATGCGGTTCTATCTTTGGTGGGACCTTCGAGTCTCTTCAGGATAGTATCGCATATTGGGCGTGACACAATACCACGTTTCACCTTCTTCACCATGGTATCCAGGAGTTTTGCCTCACGAATTTGATATTACAAAGTAGGAGAGACTAGGAGGTTGGCAAGAAAACCTTGAGGAACAACTTGGAGATTCAGCTTGCGGAAAGCTTCACAAAGATCCAGTTGGAATGGCTTGAGAATTAAGCTGTTGCAATAAGCCTTCCTGCTCAAAGCATCTGCAATGACATTGGCCTTTCCTGGAGTATATTCAATACTCGGATTGTACTCTTGAATCATTTCGACCCATCGAGTTTGTCTGAGGTTGAGGTTGGGCTGAGTGAAGATGTACTTGAGACTCTTGTGATCGGTGAATATGTCCACTTTCCTTCCCAACAAGAGATGTCTCCATGTTATTAATGCATGGACAACTGCCGCCAACTCAAGATCGTGAGTGGGGTAGTTCTTTTCGTTGGGCTTCAACTGACGAGAGGTATAGGCCACAACTTTCTTCTCTTGCATTAACACAACACCGAGACCTTGAAGAGAAGCATCACAGAAAACTTCGAATGGCTTGGATTCGTCAGGAGGAGTTAAGACAGGAGCTGTGACGAGTTTATCTTTGAGAGTGTTGAAAGCACCATCACACTCAGGAGTCCAGACATACTTCACATGCTTCTGGAGGAGGTTGGAAAGAGGCTTTGCAATCTTAGAGAAATTCTCAACGAATCTTCGGCAATAGCTTGCAAGACCAAGGAAACTGTGGAGCTGCTTGACATTCTGAGGAGGTTCCCAATTCACAATTGCAGACACCTTCTCGGGATTAACAGCGATGCCCTTGGCAGAGATGATATGACCAAGGTAAAGAACTTCATCAAGCCAAAACTCACATTTGGAAAACTTCGCATAGAATTGATACTCTCTGAGCTTGTCGAGCACCAATCGCAAATGTTTGGCATGATCCTTCTTATTCTTGGAGAAGACCAAGATATCATCGAGATACACCAGTACGAATTCATTGGTATAGGGGTTGAAGATGAAGTTCATCATTCGCGAGAATGTTGGAGGAGCATTGACAAGGCCGAAAGACATGACAGTATATTCATAAGAACCAAAACTTGTTCTGAATGCTGTCTTGGGAATATCTTCTTCACGAATGTGAATCTGATGATAACTCATATGAAGGTCAAGCTTGGATAAGACTTTAGCACCCTTGAGTTGCTCGAATAGCTCATTGATGTTGGGAAGTGGATACTTGTTCTTAATTGTCTTCTTGTTCAATGGATGGTAGTCGACACAAAGTCGGTCCGTGCCATCCTTCTTCTGGACAAAAAGAACTCCACAACCCCATGGAGATGAACTCGGTCTGATCAAACCCAGACGCTCTTGTTCATCGAGCTATTTCTTCAATTCCTTCAGCTCCTTGGGTCCAAGCTTATATGGACGCTTGCAAACGGATTCCGTACCAGGCTCAAGATCGATAACGAACTCGACTGGCCGGTGAGGAGGCATACCCGGAAGTTCTTCTGGAAAGACATCTTGGTACTCACAAACGACTGGAATCTGAGAGATTGCGTCTAGCTCGCCCTTCTCATTAAGAGAGAATAACCGAATGGTTTCATCACGAGCGGCATAGATGATAACATCCTCAGAAGAGTGAGTCAATTGAATTTCCCTGGCAGCACAATCAAGTTGAGCCTTGTGCTTAGAAAGCCAGTCCATGCCGAGAATTAGATCAATATCCGAGTCACCAAGAACAATTGGTTTGGCCAGAAATTTATAGTTGCCCAAGTTGATAGAGACATCGGGAGCAACCAAACTAGAAGTCATAAGCTTTCCCGGAGAAACAACTTGCATAACTTTGGATAAAATCTCTATGTCAACATTGTGCTTCGATGCAAATGGGTATGACATGAAAGAATGCGATGCACCAGTATCAAATAAAATTTTTGCAGGAATATCATTAACTGAGAGATTACCCATTATCACATCAGTAGATTCCTCCGCTTGAGCTGCATTCATCATGTTCACCTTTGCAGACTTGGGATTATGCTTGAGCACTGCATTGCTGGAAGATCTCACAGGAGGAGGAGGCGGAAGGTGCCTTTGGTTGAAGCACTTGTTAGCATAGCGACCTTTCTGCTGACATTTGTTGCAAGTCACCTCTGAGAGTGGACGATGATAAGGAGCATTCGACTTTGGATCTTGATTCTAAGCCTTGTTCTGATAGCCAGGGTTGGGTGGGTGGGAAGATCCATGGCCACCTTTGTTCTTCTGCTGGAAAGGCTGACGAAACGGAGGAGGAGGAGGCAACCAGAACTTCTGTTGCTTAGCAGCCACTAGTGAGGAAGAAGAAGACTGAACTGCTTCCCTGACTCTCTTCTTAGAAGCCTCACACTTGAGCTGAGCAGCCTCTTGCTTTAGTGCCATATTGTAGAAATCATCATACTTGGTCGGCTCAAAAAGCACGAGAGGTAATTGCAGATCTTCTCTGAGGCCACCTCTGAATTGATAGATCATGCTCTTCTCATCAGGAACGTCTTGCTTAGCGAAGCGAGCGAGTTTCTGAAACTGGGTATTGTATTGATACACGGACATGCTGCCTTGCTTGAGATTGCGGAACTCCTCACGCTTGCTCTCAACAACACTTTGTGGAATGTGGTGAGCTTTGAAGTCTCGGTGGAAATCATCCCAGGTAATCACACGACCTCCTCTGGAATCTTTGTATTGTTGATACCACTCGGCAGCTTGATCCTTGAGTTGAAAAGAAGCGAACTTGACAAAGTCCTCAGGCCTGACATTGCTACATTCAAAATGCTTGTTGATGTCCACGAGCCAATCATCGACGTCTGTGGCCTCGGCACAGTAGCTGAAATACTTCGGCTGATTTGCGAGGAACTAGTTGAGGCTAGCGAAGTGAGGCTGATTGTTGCCTTGACCTTGATTTCCTTGGTTGCCTTGCCCTTGGGTGCGCTCTTGCAAGAGTTGCAAAATCATCTAAGCATTGACGTTGGTGGCTGCCATGATAGTTTGCCATGCCTCCGGAGGCGGAGGTGGTGGCGGAGGGTTCGCCTGACTCCCATCATTGCGTTCCGGATTCTGACGCGTTGGCGGAGCCATCCTGAAGAGGGTGACATCCGTTAGCATCTTGATAGACAGATAGACAAGTTGAATCAACGTATAGAAATTGCAACATATAGTCTTCACAATAAACATTCGATCGAGGATGAACGAATGAATTCCATAGTAAATCATCACACTTCCATTAAGGTGAGAAGCCACTTGATAAGAGATTGATGAATGAAATAACAAGGTGCAACTGGAACAAATAAGTGGTAAGGATTACCCAATCACAAACCAAATATCTGCGGGAAGAAAATGCTAAGAGCTACTTGAATCCCACCTATAAATTCCCGAAACTTTCTGGTTATGCAATCCGGTGTTGGGGATATAGGGGACACAAAATATATCACCCAAACTAGCAATCCCTAGATCCAGCTGTATCCATCCGTCAACACATAACCAAGAAACCTTCAGAAATCGTGTACCTCAACCTTCGAAAAGCATCTGTTATACGAGTTATGGCAATACTCCCGAACTCCCGCCCCAGTACTGGGTGGCGTCGAGGTGATCTCACCAACAACTGCATAAAAGAGATTTTCGATGTCGGCGAAACTCAAGTATTCCAGAACTGCAACGATAAAATTGTGACGACAACACCTCGGAGCTCAACTCCCCGGGACACTGCCACAACCCCTAAGTGTCAGGAGGCACCAAGAACAATGTTCTTGTCACAAAACCATCGGAATGATTACAAGATACCCGCGTGATCCTAAAAAACTTTTTAGTGAAATTTGAGGAGAGAAGAGTCAAAACTTCTACGTCAAGAGGCCTCACCAGAGCGACGAAGGGACTGAGGAGTAAAAAGAATCCTACTCTCCGATATATATAATCCTAAGACTCAAAACATTTTTGTTCTAGACTCAACAACGCCAGCGATTCGATCAAGCAGGGGGCTCCTAAGTCGGGGATGGCTCTGATTACCAACTTGTAACGCCCACGATGCGGCTATATCTCCCACGTGTCGAGGCACGACTTAGAGGCATAACCGCATTGTAGGTATTGTCGCAAGAAGGCTCATCTTCACACAATCCCATGTAATGAACAAGAATGACATAATGAGAGTTGGCTTACAATCGCCACTTCACACAATACATAAATTAATTCATACATCATCCAAAATCCACACATAGACCGACTACAGTCAAATCCAAATGAAAATAAGATAACCCCAAATGCTAGATCCCCGATCGTCCCAACTGGGCTCCACTACTGATCATCAGGAAACGAAACATAGTAACGACCATGTTCCTCGTCGAACTCCCACTTGAGCTCGGTTGCGTCACCTGCACTGGTATCGTCGGCACCAGCAACTGTTATGGTAGAATCTGTGAGTCACGAGGACTCAGCAATCTCACACCCGCGAGATCAAGACTATTTAAGCTTGTAGGAAAGGATGGGGTAATGAGGTGGAGCTACAGCAAGCACTAAGCATATAGTGGCTAACGTACGCAAATGAGAGCGAGAAGAGAAGCAACGCAACGGTCGCGAAGCTAGAAATGATCAAGAAGTGATCCTGAAACTACTTATGTTCATACATAATCCAGACCGTGTTCACTTCCCGGACTCCGCCGACAAGAGACCATCACGGCTACACACGCAGATTATGTATTTTAATTTAAGTCAAGTGTCAAGTTCTCTACAACCGGACATTAACAAATTCCCTGTAGAGGGGTGCACCGGATGAGATGTGAGCGCCGGATTGCAAAACGGACAACGGGGAAAATGCTCGGATGCATGAGACGAACACGTATGCAAATGCAATGCACATGATGACATGATATGAAATGCATGACATGAACAAAATACAAAACAAAAAACAAAACCCGACCACGGAGAGAATATCATAACACATAGCCGAAAATGGCAAGAGTTGGAGTTACAAATATGGAAAATTACATCCGGGGTGTTACAGACCCCCTTGACAGTTCGCCTTGAATAAAACTCCTCCAGCAAGGCCCAACCTTGGTTTTACATTTGCCTGCCTAAGCCTTTTTCCATTGGGTTTTCGCGAGCACGAGGGTCATCTTTATTTTAACCCCCCGGGCCAGTGCTACTTCGAGTGTTGGTCCGAACCGAGTAGACTGCGGGGCCACCTCGGGGAAACTTGAGGCCTGGTTTTACTCGTAGGATGTCTCATCCGGTGTGCCCTGAGAACGAGATACGTGCAGCTCCTATCGGGATTTGTCGGCACATTCGGGTGGCTTTGCTGGTCTTGTTTTACCATTGTCGAAATGTCTTGTAAACCGGGATTCCGAGACTGATCGGATCTTTCCGGGAGAAGGTTTATCCTTCGTTGACCGTGAGAGCTTATGATGGGCTAAGTTGGGACACCCCTGCAGGGTATTATCTTTCGAAACCGTGCCCGCGGTTATGAGGCTGATGGAAATTTGTTAATGTCCGGTTGTAGAGAACTTGTCACTTGACCCAATTTAAAATACATCAACTGTGTGTGTAGCCGTGATGGTCTCTTCTCGGCGGAGTCCGGGAAGTGAACACGGTCTGAGTTATGTATGACGTAAGTAGGAGTTCAGGATCACTTCTTGGTCATTACTAGATGACGACCGTTCCGTTGCTTCTCTTCTCGCTCTCACTTGCGTATGTTAGCCACTGTTGAGGATATAACCATTAGAGTCACCCGCCCAGGAGGGGCCGGGTTACTCATAATGGTCATCACGCGAAGCCCGGCACCAAGCTTGAAGACGGCGGGCCAGAGATGGGCTTAAGACCCGGAGATGGCTTAAGGCCCGTAGTTACAAACCGCCGTTATGGTAAGACTTGTAGTGTAAGGCAAGAATAGTTAGGAGTCCGAGCCGGACACTGTTATGAGCCGGCCGGGACTATGAGAGCCGCGGGACGTCAACCTCTCTATATAAAGGGATGACCCGGCGGCGGTCTAGGGACAAGTAAGATCTCATCGAGAGCCAGGCATAGCAATCAAGCTCCCTGGTCATCAAAACCATAATCAATACCACCCCAACTGGACGTAGGCTTTTACCTTCACCGTAAGGGGCCGAACCAGTATAACCCTTGTGTTTCTTGTCCCGTTTAACCCCTTTAAGCTTCCTAGCTGCGATGGCTCCACGACTAAGTCCTAGCTCGAGGACATCTGCCGTGACAATTCCACGACAGTTGGCGCCCATCGTGGGGCCAGCGCACGATGGATTTGAGTTCTTGAAGGGCAGCTTCGAAGGGCTCAAGGGATACGCTGTGGGCCGGATGACCAAGAGTCGTCGCGGCAAGCTCTACATCGACGATGCAAACTGGGGCCCCGACGCCGGCTCAATTGAGTACGGGTACCGGGTCCCCTTCGGCGGAATTCATGCCTTCATTGGCAAGATTGGTGAGCCGGGTCCTGAGCCGGGTCTCTGCACCGATCTCATCGAGACGGCTCAGCGCGCATGACCCGCCAGGGCCCTGCCTGCCTTGAAGCATGCTTTTGTGGGATGTATTCATGGAGGACTCTCTGATGGATCTGGATCTGGTGATGAGGCGGCCGCCGGCTCTGACGGCGAGTCGTCTACGGATGAGTCAAACTCGTTATATCAACTCCAGGATGGCAGGCTCGGGGGCTGTTCCCACGGCGGTAGTATTCCGGACCCTTTTGAGCCGCTGAGCCGGGTTGGAATCTTCATGGCCGGTGCACAGCCTGTTCAAAACCCTGCCGCTGGGTCAGGAAACCCGGTACCCTCTCCGGCTCAGGTGCTGATGGATCTCACGGACAAGATGACGGCCCTGTTGACCGCCACGGTTGACCCGGCGGATCAAGCTCAGCATGACGCGGAGGTGGCATAGTTAAAGTTAGATCTAGTAAAAGCCAAGGAGGATCTGGCGGCGGAAGGGATCAGGATGGCTGCGGAGAGGGCGGCTCTCGACGCCCAGACTCAGTTGATTCTGGCGCAGTCCTTCCGGCTCACGATGGATCAGAACGCGTCCAATGAGGTCATGAGAAGGAGGCATCAAAAGGCCCAATCTCGACTCCCTCCGGTCTACGATCCTCGAAACCTCTTCAACACGCCAGGTGCAGGGTCTAGTAACCCGCCGGAGATCATAGTACCCGGAGCTGGGACACCAATTCAGCCCCAAGTAATGGGACCGCCCCGGGTGAACCCTGCCCCGCCTCAGTACGTGCCAATACCACCGGGTCATTATGCCAACCCGTTGGAAACATGGTCGCCGCGGCCGCACGGCTGGCGGCTCTCCCAATCGATGGCGACTCTCCAACGGCGGTTGAAACCCGCCGGGTCAGGGAGCTCCTTCAGACAGCTCTGGCGCAGCAAGAGGCATACTCTTACAGCCGGGACAGGGTCCATTCAACCCCTCGTCCAGGCCGGAGCCCGAGTTATAGCAGACACATGGTTTCAACGACCGGCTCAAGTAATGTCCGACGCCATGACTTGCCACCTGGCCATGGCCCGGCTCATAACGGAGCCTTTCACGCAGCAGACCAAGACAGAGCACGGCAAGAGGCGAAGCAAGTGCCTCAGTTGACGGCTTACCAGACACCCCCGGCTTATCCCACGGCTTCCGTCGATGTGGGTATCTCTACGAGGACTGGAGGCGTCCCTTGTTTAGTACCGGCTCTCCGCAATGAACGTCTACCCAAGGACTTCAAAGGACCTAGGAAGGTGCCTAATTACACGGCTGATTTACAACCCGGAGCCTGGATCGAGAGTTATGAGATGGCCATGGAATTGCTGGAGGTCAGCGAAGCGGCGATGGCCAAGTACTTCACCATGATGTTAGATGGGACTGCCCGCACTTGGTTGAAAGGGCTGCCACCGAATTCCATCGGGTCTTGGGCTGAGCTGAAAGCCTGGTTCATCCAAAACTTTAAAGATACCTGTAGGCAGTCTATGTCAATTGTGGATTTGATTAACTGTAAACAGCAGGAAGGCGAGTCTACGACACATTGGGTTCGCCGGGTCAAAGAGATAATACATTCATCTGATAAGATGGATGCCGGCTCTGCAGTCTTAATGTTGGAGCAAAATTGTCGTTTCTTGCCCCTGAAGATGAAACTCGGGCGGCTCAAGCGTGATTGCAATGATATGGGTACACTGATGGCGGCTCTCGTCAAGTACGCCGACTCTGATAGTACCAAGGACCCCGCTTCAGATGATGAAAGGACAGGGAAGGGAAGGAAGAACGGCAATGGCAAGGGTCCTCAGCATAACCCAGCAAACCAAGGAGGTAACAAGCGTAAGGCTGATGGCAGCATGGAGTTTGTGGCCAATGCCAACTCACAGGGTAACAACCAGCGACGTAAAGGGAGACCACCTCCCCGAGCTGGTGGGTCAGGCCCGACGCTCGAGCAGTTGTTAAACGAGCCTTGTCCGAGGCATGGCTCTAGGGAGAAGCCAGCTACTCATCTATGGAAGGATTGCGCAATCATGAAGGCCTTTAAGAATTCCAATGCCTTTAATGGCAACAATGGCCCGGGCGGCGGCTCAGGCACTGGCGGTTTTCATGGCCCGGGCGGCGGCTCAAATCCTAATCCTCAGAACGGTCAAGGGGGCTTTAATCAGCAGTCTAGCCAGGGTCATCAACAGTAGCAGGGAGGTTATCAGACCAATCCAAAGCAGCTTAACGGTGGACAGTATCACGTATTTACCACCAGTCTGTGTAAGCGAGATCAGAAGCTTCATAAGAGGGTTGTGAATGCTGTTGAGCCGGCGCTTCCACGCTATTTAAGATGGTCTGAGCAGCCTATTGTGTGGAGTAGGGAGGATCACCCTCCCCGGGTTGATAATCCGGGTCACTTGGCCCTGGTGGTGGCTCCTCAGGTGGGAGGATATAAGTTCACTAAGGTGCTCATGGATGGAGGCAGCAGTATCAACATCCTCTATTATGAGACTTTCCGTCGTATGGGGTTGATTGATAAGAACCTCAGCCAGTCCAATACTGTTTTCCATGGCGTAGTGCCTGGTAAGTCAGCTTATCCAGTTGGTAAGATCGAATTGGAAGTGGCCTTTGGAGACGAGTACAACTACAGGGTGGAAAAATTGACCTTTGAGGTGGTCAAGATAAGAAGTCTGTATCATGCCATATTTGGGCGGCCGGCTTACGCCAAGTTCATGGCACGGTCGTGTTACGTGTATTTGCAGCTCAAGATGCCGGGTCACAATGGGACCATTACGGTTCATGGCAGCCGGAAGGTGGCCTTGGAGTGTGAGGAAGGCGATGTGGCTTATGCAGAATCTGTTTGTGCAACAGAGGAGTTGAAGTTTTACAAGGACAATGTTGACCCAACAGATATGACCTCTCTGAAAAAGCCGACTACGGAGCATGAGCCGGCAATGAAATTTAAGTCGGCTGATGAGACTAAACTTGTTGATTTTGTTCCAGGTGATTCATCTCAGCAGTTTAGCATCAGTGCCAATCTGGATCCAAAATAGGAAAGCGCGCTCGTCGAGTTCATCCGTGAGAATAGGGACATTTTTGCATGGAAGCCTTCTGACATGCCAGGTGTACCTAGAGAACTCGCTGAGCACACACTCAATGTTGATCCGAAATTCAAGCCGGTCAGACAATTCCTTCGGCGGTTTAATGAGGAAAGGCGGAAAGCCATTGGGGAAGAGGTGGCCCGGCTCTTGGCGGCCAGTTTTATTATTGAAGTCTTTCACCCAGAGTGGTTAGCTAACCCGGTGCTCGTGCTCAAGAAGAATGGCACCTGGCGGATGTGTGTGGACTACACGGACTTAAACAAGGCATGTCCGGCTGATCCTTTTGCCCTCCCCCGTATTGATCAAATCATTGATGCTACGGCGGGTTGTGAGCGCTTAAGTTTTTTGGATGCTTATTCTGGATACCTTCATATTAAAATGGCAGTTAAAGACCAGGAGAAAACAGCGTTCATCACTCCCTTTGCAGCCTTCTGTTATGTGTCTATGCCTTTTAGGCTCAAGAGTGCACAGGCGACTTATCAGCGTTGCGTACAGAACTGTCTTCATAACCAGATTAGGCGCAATGTTCATGCCTATGTGGATGATATTGTGGTTAAGTCCAGAGAGAAGGAAACCTTGATAGATGATCTGAGAGAAACCTTTGATAATCTCCGGGTCTACAAGATGATGCTTAACCCGGCCAAGT
Organism: Triticum aestivum; assembly: GCF_018294505.1. NCBI lineage: Eukaryota > Viridiplantae > Streptophyta > Magnoliopsida > Poales > Poaceae > Triticum > Triticum aestivum. Next base: position 284,687,674 of record NC_057805.1, read on the forward strand.
GTGTTTTTGGTGTTCCTGCAGGCAAGCTCTTGGGTTTTCTGGTTTCTCATAGAGGCATTGAAGCTAACCCGGAGAAGATCAAGGCGATCACCTCTCTGGCTAAACCAGCGTGTATAAACGACGTCCAGCGCCTGGCGGGTCGTATCGCTGCTTTAAGCCGGTTTATAAGCCGTTTGGGTGAAAAGGCCATGCCACTGTACCAGTTGATGAAGAAAACTGATGACTTTCTTTGGAATGATGCTGCTAATGCTGCTTTTGAGGATTTGAAGAGACAGCTGGCTGAGCCCCCAGTCCTTGCTGCTCCGGTTGATAAGGAGCCCTTATTACTGTATGTAGCTGCTAACACACGAGCCATCAGCATGGCTGTGGTGGTGGAGTGCAAGGAAGAGGGTAAAGAGTATCCGGTTCAGCGGCCGGTTTACTACGTCAGCGAAGTGCTCATAGAGTCCAAACAGCGGTATCCACATTGGCAGAAGCTTGTTTATGGTGTATTCATGGCAAGCCGGAAGCTTAAGCACTATTTTCAGGGTCACCCTATCACTGTGGTTAGTTCTGCCCCCCTTGGAGATATCATCCAAAACAGAGAGGCCACAGGGAGAGTGGCTAAGTGGGCTATAGAACTTGGGCCTCATGGTCTAAAATACGTGCCACGCACTGCTGTTAAATCTCAAGCTTTGGTGGATTTCATCAACGATTGGACAGAGCTACAGGTGCCTGAAGAAAAGCCGGATAATACATATTGGACTATTCACTTTGATGGGTCTAGGCAATTGGAGGGCTCGGGGGCTGGAGTTGTATTGGCTTCCCCTAAAGGTGACAAGTTTCATTATGTGCTACGGTTGATGTTTCCTTGTACTAACAATGCGGCTGAGTACGAGGCCTTGCTCCATGGTCTTCGGATGGCTAAGGAGATGAGCTTGAGCCGGGTAAGATGCTTCGGTGACTCAGACTTAGTGGCTCAACAAGTATCAGGCAAGTGGGACTCCAAGGACCCTCTCATGGCGGCTTATCGCCGTGAAGTTGATGCCATTGCTGGACACTTTCAAGGTTACCAAGTAGAGCACATTGATCGCAGGAAGAACGAAGCGGCTGATGCATTAAGCCGGCTGGGCTCTCAGCGAAAGCCGGTGCCGCCTAATACTTTCTTGGACATCCTGCATAACCCTTCTGTTAAGGTACCTACAGAGGAAGACTTGGCTGTCCCTGACCCGGAGGCACAGTTGGTGGCGGCTCTCCACATCACCCCGGATTGGACAGTGCCCTACTTGGCTTACATGACCCGGGGAGATTTGCCTGAGGACGAAACTTTGGCCAGACAAATAACCCGGCGGTCTAAGTCAATGGTCATTATTAATGGGGAGCTGCATCGTCGCAGTGTTACTGGAACGTTCCAGCGTTGTGTTTCCCCTGAGGAGGGTCAAGAAATCTTACGTGAGATTCACGAAGGGGATTGTGGCCATCATGCCGGCTCAAAATCCCTTGTGGCCAAGGCTTTTCGTCATGGTTTCTACTGGCTGACAGCTCATGCTGATGCGGAGGACTTGGTCAGTAAATGCGACGGTTGTCAAAGGTTCTCACGACGGGCTCATGTGCCGGCTCAAGAGCTCGGGATGATTCCAATTACTTGGCCATTTGCGGTCTGGGGGCTTGATATGGTTGGGCCTTTTAAAAGATCCAAAGATAAGAAGACCCACCTCTTGGTGGAAGTTGACAAATTCACAAAGTGGGTTGAGGCAGAGCCCGTTAGCAAGTGTGATGCAGCCACGACGGTTCAGTTCATGAAAAGGGTGATATTTCGCTTTGGTTTTCCACACAGCATTATCACTGACAATGGGACCAATCTGTCTAAAGGCACCATGGAGGAGTTTTGTCAACGAGAGCATATTCGACTTGATATTTCATCAGTGGCTCACCCTCAATCCAATGGTCAAGCTGAGAGAGCTAATCAGGAGATTTTGAAGGGTATCAAGCCCCGGCTTTTGGTCCCTTTGCAACGGACGCCGGGTTGTTGGGTGGAGGAGTTACCCTTCGTGTTATGGAGCATCAACACTACTCCTAACAGATCTACGGGTTACACGCCTTTCTTCATGGTTTACGGAGCGGAAGCAGTCCTCCCTAGCGACATCCGTCATGACTCACCTCGAGTGGCGGCTTATGTTGAGACGAATAATGAGCAGGCGCGCCAAGATGCTCTTGACTTGTTGGAAAAGCAGCGTGATATGGCAGCGGCTCGTTCGGCGATTTACCAACAAGACCTGCGCCGTTATCACAGCCGCCGGGTTAAGTCCCGGGTCTTCCAGGAAGGTGATCTGGTGCTCCGGCTCATCCAAGATCAAATAGATGCGCACAAGTTATCCCCACCTTGGGAAGGGCCCTTTGTGGTCAGCAAGAACTTGCACAACGGGTCATACTACCTTATTGACGTTCGGGAGCATAAAGATTCACGTAAGTCGGAGGAAGAGACCCGTCGGCCGTGGAACATAGCTCAGCTTCGGCCTTATTACACTTGAGCCACCGGCTCTCATAATGTACATATTTCTATAACCATGTATATATTATGTTAAATAATAAAGCAGGACCTCTGTCCTTTTCTCCTCCAAAGGTAAAAGTGTTGTTTTCATTACACCATCACATGGTCACTTGGAGGTGGATCCGGCTTATGATCGTATTCGAATCTAGCCGTACGCAATATAATCACTTGGGGGCTTCCTGTTCAAATATAGGTCGTATTCGAACCAAAGAGAACATAGCTGTCGATACCCACTTGATTGGCAAAGTGCCGAGCTCATTGGGGAGTTTTCTTAGATCATATTTGAATCATAGCTCAACCCCCTTTGGGAACCGACGTGGATCGTATTCGAATCAGCGTCGTTAAACAACTCTTAAGGTCATTTGGGGGCTTCCTGTTCAAACATGGGTCGTATTCGAACCAGAGAGAACATAGCTGTCGGTACCCTCTTGATTGGCATCGCCAAAGCCACTGGGGGCTATATGATCACATTCGAATCTTAGCATAACCCCTTTGGGACGGTTCTCTGGTCGTATTCGAACCAGAAGCCCTTAAGTTTTTGATTTTCTGACTTACAACAAGTTCTGTTGGTCACATCAACAGTGTGCAAGGGCGGCTTTTTCTTTTGCCGACTTAATTTTGATTCACAATGCTGATAACATATAGTAAGTATTCTTGACGCTGGTAAACCGGAATTGAGGTACCAACCTTATTATCCGGGTTACATAAACCGGAGGTATACTTGAAGGCCTGTAAGTGTGCTATTATGGTTACATCAAGGATATAATTGAGGACCAGTCTTTGGTGACTTGGATTCATATTCCGGGTCATATGTATAAGATTTATGATTCTCAGTGTGGTAAGCCGCCTAGAGACTTGTGACTTGTTTTCTATGCAAGATGGTTCAAGACAGCTATTCAAGCTTAAGGAAAATAAATGATCGGTTATGACCCGGAGGATATAAGGAAGCAACTTCAATGGAGTTAAGCATTCAACACGTGCACGATGGCACGACAAAGTTAAAATGTTTGTCCTACTCTATTACAAGACTCCCCAAGTCCAAAAGGTGAGGCATTGTTTAACAAGCATAACCATGGGCCGCCTAAAGAGTCAAGATGCTTGCTGGGTCGAAGCTTCCGGCTCATCCCTCTCCGCTCCTCCGGCTGTTCCTATGACCTGGAAAGTTGACGATTTCCAGTCCATGCTGCTCAAAGCTTCAAATTGAGCCTCCTCGTCAATTAACCCGGCCGGGTCAACCTCCGGGGCGAAGGTATGCTTACGAGTCAGAGGGATCAAGCTGATTGCTTCGTAGCGTGGAGTGGGGATCCTCTGATTCTCCGAGTCATAACCCGGCTGATACTTGGTGAGGTCGGTGTCATTCCCAATTAAGGTAGCCACCGGGCGCACACTCTTCACACAATCAGCAAAATCTTTTTGGTCAAAGGGAGTGTCGTCTTCCTTCATACTGGGATATCCAAGCGCGATCTCTGCCGGGTCTAGCTCTGGGAGGAAAGCCTTGGCCCGGCTCAGAGCAGCTATGGCTCCGGCTCTTGCAGAGGCCCGTCGCAGCTCTTGGAAACGCTGAGGAAGAACGGCAAGCCGGCGAAGCACGTCCGCCAGGTGAGTCGGAACCTCATAGGACAGGGCCACAACGGCCAAGGCGCGCTGTGACCCGGTGTAGAGTTGTTCCACCAAAGTGTACACGGCCTTCAGCTTGGTTAATACAATTTGGTTGAGGTTGGCGCTTCTGGGACCTGTTTTACAACGTCAGGTAAGCCGCTAGCAATGATGGGAATTATGAGACATAGAGAATGTAAGCTTGTTGAAAGTCTGCAGAATGACTTACCGAAGATTGCGGCGACCATCTGTGACACATGGCGCTTTAAGCCGGAGAGTACGGCGGTTCTCTCCGTCAGAGCCGCCTCCGCCTTTTCGGCCCGGCTGACCAGAGCAGCCTTCTCTTCGGCCCAAGTCTTCCTTTCAGCTTCAAACTTTTTCTTCAGTTTCTCTTGAGCAGCAACACTGGATTCAAATTTAGCGTTGGCCTTCCGAGTCTCAGTTTCCTGAGTCCTCAGGCGGTTCTTCAGCTCAGAGATATCAGCCTCAAATTTCTTGCAAGCAGCCTGTACAATTTCCGGGTTATGGTATGAATAATTGTTATGTAACTTTAAAGTCCCAAGCACTTTCCAAGCAAAGACACTTGGCACTTGGGGGCTAATGCATGTCGAAAGTTTCTATCTACAAATTACCGGTTCATGAAAGTAAGCCGGAAGTTAAGTCTACAACATATTCTATCATAAGTAGTAGACTTGGGGGCTAAGTATGGTAAAGATGACTATGCACTAAGCAAGAGAGTGGTACCTCAGACTTCTGTTGTATCTGCTTCACCATGTCAATCTCCAGGTCCCGGCTGTTGTGCACCTGATTGACATAGCCGGAGACAATGTCTCCAAGGCTCAAGTTAGCATAATCAGTAATCTCCAATCTAGCCCGGCGGCGCTCTAGCAGCTCTTCCTTGGCAGAGCATCTGGCTAGCACAGTGGGTCTTCTCGGCTCAATGTATTCAGTCCGGGTAATCACCACATCCGGGTCATCGGCCGGTTGAGCTGAGCTGGGGATCTCCGGGTTAGCAGAAGTCTCTGTGATTGGCTTGTCGGTTGGAGCGGTGGCTTCAGGAGCAGAGGCAGCTGGCGGCTCTTGAGCTGAAGCCTCCGGTTCAGTCAGGACCGGCTCTTCGACCGGTTTATTCTTCTTCGCTCTCTTACTGAGCTTTGCTTGAGCACTGAAAGGACAAAAGGTTAGTACAAGAGCATGAGTGAGATAAGTACAACATAAGATGATCATCATTACCCGGGCGCGGTCTTGAAAGTCGGCAGGGTGGATTGCATAGAATCACCAGAGGAAGGTGAAGTTTCCTGATAATTTGAATCAGACGAATTGAGCGGTTGACGAGTGACACCCGCCAAAGGATGAAAAGGGTATAAGTTGGAGATAACCTCAGTCCGGCGCTTTCTTGATGCCTCGGGTAAGCCGGAGGAGAGGTCTGCATCCTTGCTGGCCCGGGTTTGCCTCCGGCTCTCATGAATCTGTTGCTTCAAAAGAAATTGAGGATCTTGATAAGCTAAAGGATGCGAAAATCTTACTTTCCGGGTTACTCTTCGGACTTTCAGCCTTGGCAAGGGGTCCGAGTCGGAGGAAAGTATAGTTACCTCTTCAGTTACTGGGTTACTCGCTCCGGTGTCATCCTGTGGATAATCAAGTTAATAAGGTGGTCAAAAGACAGATGAAAAGCGGAAACAAAAGAAGAGTCTAAGGAATTAAGGATTACCTCTGACTCAAAGCTATCATCCAGCTAAAGCAGCTCTGAGACGGTAGGCTTGCTTCCCTTTTTTCGGGGAGCGGCTCTCCTGGCGGCTTTCTTAGCCTTTCTGGCTTTTTTAGCCGCCTCATGGTCATACTTGACCTTCCAGAACTTATCATCAGCCTGAAAAATACAATGAAGACTTTTTAAGGTTCAAATGAAAACTATCTAAGGAGAAAATAAGGTGTTCAGATCGGTGGCTTACCGCTGGGGCTGGGTTAGTCTTGCAGAAGGGGCTTAAGCCGGTCCTCCCGCAGTCTGTCAAGCTCTCATTCAAGAGGGACTTGGTCATGTCGTCAACAACGTCTTCAGGTAGATCGTTGCGGCTGTGTCGCAGAGGGTCATCTTTTTGGCCCGTGTAATCACACATTAAGCCGGGGCGGCGGCTTAAGGGGATCACCCGCCAAGAGATCCAGACCCGGACCAGATCAATGCCGTTGAGGCCATTTCCTAGGAGAGCCTTAATTTTGTTGATGGTGGGGATCAAAGGTTGATGCTCGGCTTGAGTTAGCTTATCCGGCAGGGAGTGACTTGGCTCCAGACACAGGGCACGAAAGCCGGGCAGAGGGCTCTCGTCAGCCGGCGAAGTATCCTGGCAGTAGAACCATGTCTGGTTCCAGTCCTTTGGATGGCTGGGCGGCTCAGCGTAAGGAAAGAGGCAGTCTCTACGGCGTTGAATGGAGATTCCACCAAGTTCCAGGATCGGCCCGTTGGCGCACTCGTTCTGGCGGTTTAGATAAAATAGCTCTCTAAAGAGCAGCAGGCTGGGCTCTTCTCCAAGATAGACTTCGCAGAATACTTGAAAGTTGCAAATATTTGACACGGAATTGGGTCCTATGTCTTGCGGCCGTAGATCAAAGAAATTCAGCACATCTCGAAAGAATTTTGAGCCGGGCGGTGCGAAGCCCCGGCTCATGTGATCAGCAAATATCACCACCTCACCATCTTTAGGTTGAGGTCTCTCCTCCGACGGGTCAGGGGCACGGTAAGACATGACATCCTTCTTGGGCAGGTAACCCGTCTTCACGAAGTCCGCTAAGGTTTCGTCAGTAACATTGGATCTCATCCAGTTGCACGTGATGGGTGCCTTGGGAGCTTTGGGTGGCATTGTGAAAGACGGAAGCCTATGATAAAAGGAAATGTCCGGTTCAATTATAAGCCGGAGGAAGTTTACAGTTCAATGTTTAAAGTGGCGGCTTATGAAGGGGCCTAATGACATATGGCTAAGTGCATCGGGTTATCTAAGCCGCTGAGGGCATCGTCAGTAATTCCAGTTGTCTAAAGCCCTATTATGAATGAGCCGGAAATTTCTACAGCGTGTGGCCTCTTTTAAGCCGGAGATATGAGCTGCCATAGCTAAACAGATGCAATTTTTGACTAAGTGTGGCGCAAAAAAGTTTCACAGATCATAGTAATTATTCTGGATCAAACGATCGACTGGAAAGGGAAAGTTTCTAGACCTAAAACAGACGCAGAAGAAGTTCATAGGTTCGAACGGAGCTTTTATGCAATGAAAAGGGATCTATGTACATTGGGAACGGGTGTGAAACAACTACCGCAACAGTTCTATACAGTCTAAAGATCAAGAAAGGGTGGTAATAATGAAATCTATCAAGAGCTCGTGATGAACGGCGACGAACACGGGAAGAACAGCAAAGAACCCTAATGTGGATCTACTCTATGGAGTGGCAAGGGCTTACGGGTGCTGGTGAGTCGCGGAGGTCGCCGCCGTTTTCTCTGGACACTTCAGGTTGATGCAGCGGCCTGAGTTGGTGAGGACGAGGAGATCCGCGGCGGCGGCGGCGGAGCTCGGGCGGCAGCGCAGTGGCGAGAGGAGGAAGAAGATGGAGGCGACGAGTGACTGGAGGCTCATGGGCCGGGCTATTTATAAGGTGAAGCTCATAAGTGGGCGCGAGAAACGAGGAGGTCACGGTGTGATTATCTCGCCCCAGAGGCGCCTCGATTTTCGGGATGACCATTAAAGATAAGATCCGTTAGGATTTAATGGAATAAAGAAATGAACTTAATGGAAGATGACGTCATGGCGGGTTATCAGGAATCCAGAAGATGACGTCACGGCGGGTTAAAACCTTCGCACAGATATAAGCCGGAAAATTTTCTTTCAAGGGGATTGAAGATTGACATGAACCGGTTCAAATCAATCTGGGGCCTAATCTTGAGGATATAACCATTAGAGTCACCCGCCCAGGAGGGCCGGGTTACTCATAATGGTCATCACGCGAAGCCCGGCGCCAGGCTTGAAGACGGCGGGCCAGAGATGGGCTTAAGACCCGGAGATGGCTTAAGGCCCGTAGTTACAAACCGCCGTTATGGTAAGACTTGTAGTGTAAGGCAAGAATAGTTAGGAGTCCGAGCCGGACACTGTTATGAGCCGGCCGGGACTATGAGAGCCGCGGGACGTCAACCTCTCTATATAAAGGGATGACCCGGCGGCGGTCTAGGGACAAGTAAGATCTCATCGAGAGCCAGGCATAGCAATCAAGCTCCCTGGTCATCGAAACCATAATCAATACCACCCCAACTGGACGTAGGTTTTTACCTTCACCTTAAGGGGCCGAACTAGTATAACCCTCGTGTTTCTTGTCCCGTTTAACCCCTTTAAGCTTCCTAGCTGCGATGGCTCCACGACTAAGTCCTAGCTCGAGGACATCTGCCGTGACAATTCCACAACAGCCACCATATATGCTTATTGCCGCTGCAGCTCCACCTCATTACACCATCCTTTCCTATAAGCTTAAATAGTCTTGATCTCGTGGGTGTGAGATTGCTGAGTCCTCGTGACTCATAGATTCTACCAAAATAGTTGCAGGTGCCGACGATGCCAGTGCAGATGATGGGGTCGATCTCAAGTGGGAGTTCGACGAGGAACGTGGTCGTTACTATGTGTCTTTTCCTGATGATCAGTAGTGAAGCCCAGTTGGGACGATCGGGGATCTAGCATTTGGGGTTGTCTTATTTTCATCTGGATTTGACCGTAGTCGGTCTTTATGGTTGTATTTTGGATGATGTATGAATTGTATTTATGTATTGTGTGAAGTGGCGATTGTAAGCCAACTCTTTATCCCATTCTTGTTCATTACATGGGATTGTGTGAAGATGACCCTTCTTGCGACAAAACCACTATGCGGTTATGCCTCTAAGTCGTGCCTCAACACGTGGGAGATATAGCCGCATCGTGGGCGTTACAGGGTCCCATAAATCACCCAACCGCGTAAGGAACGCAAACTCAAGGAACATACCACCGGTATGACGGAAACTAGGGCGGCAAGAGTGGAACAAAACACCAGGCATAAGGCCGAGCCTTCCACCCTTTACCAAATATATATATGCATTAATTAAATAAGAGATATTGTGATATGCCAAAATATCCATGTTCCAACATGGAACCAACTTCAACTTCACATGCAACTAGCAACGCTATAAGAAGGGCTGAGCAAAAGCGATAACTTAGCCAAACAACGGTTTGCCAGGAAAGGGTGGTTAGAGGCTTGACATGGCAACACGGGAGGCATGATATAGCAAGTGGTAGGTAGCACAGCATAGCAATAGAACGAACAACTAGCAAAGCAAAGATAGAAGTGATTTCGAGGGTATGGTCATCTTGCCTGCAAGGTTCTCAGAGTTGTCAAAAGCTTGATCCTCGTAAGCGTACTCAACAGGTTCCTCGTTCATAAACTCGTCTCCCGGCTCTACCCACAGCAAGAACACAAGCAATGGAACCACAATCAATCACGGGAAATGCACAAGCAACATGATGCAATACATGCATGATATGCGAGATGTGATATGCGATGCATATGCGTGCTCTGGAAGAAAAAGGATGAACAGGGAATCAACTTGGCAAACCAAGTAAGCCACTGGAAAGATGAAATGATTTCGGTCGACATCGATATAAAGATCACCGGAAACGGATGCACGGTTTGCAAATGGCAAGCAAAACAAGAACGACACAATTCTGCGATTAACAGCATGATAGCACTTGGAATACATCAAGTAACTATGCTACAGCACCCCAACATAGCAACAAAGCATATGGCAGTGATCTACAGGAGATGCTTGACAAAATATGAACAATGAGCTATGGCTAGATCACAATAGAACAGGTTCAAACAAGCATGGCAAAAGTGCAAAAGATATCAGCTTCACAGACGGTGAAAATACTGAACATGGCTGAAACAGCATCAGGTAGCAATGTTCAGAGCAAGAAAAACACATGCTACAGGAACTTATCATAGTAAAACAAGGCATGGCATGAATCTACTAAATGCATAAAACAAAAGTCTCTTACTGATCATGAGCCAAAAAGGATCAGAATATATGATGGCACCCATGTAAACATAGCAAGTTTCGTTAACAGGTTTCAGACTTGGCAGAAAACAGAGCATGGCATTAACAGAATTATGAAGGCATCTTTGTGAGCTCGATTCACTCATCCCAAAGCAATGCATGACAAAAAAAGCATACCTAAAGCAAGATGGCATGTTTATGAAGCTAACCATGGCAAGAGAAAGTTCATAGCATGTATGGATCAACTATAACAACCTTGGCAAAATTGGATATCATGTTAACATTCTGCCAGGAACATTTTATAGCAAAAGTAGAGCAGGATCGAGATATGCTAGGGCACTCCCTAATTACAAACAGGGGCATGGATGGATAGAACACAATTATATTTACAAAACATCCTTACTGAACATACTCAAAAGAAGCATGGATCTCACTGTAGACACATGGATACATGGCAACAAAATAACAGCAGGTAAAAAACTTAGCAAAATCCTAAGTCCCTGAAAACAGAAACATCACGAAGCCTAGTTTGCATGCTTGTGCTAGTAACCACATAGATCACAAAAATACATGGCATACACCTCTGTAAAGATGGCATGGCATAGTTCAAAACACATGTAGAGCTCATGCCCATAAGATGCACACATCAAATGCAACAAAACATCAAGTTCTGCTAAGTAACAGCAGTAAACATCATATAGCACTCTTGCATCAGAGATTTGGACGTCAATATGGACTCAAACGAGCATGTCACAATGGAACAAAATGAAGAGCATCTCGTGGTGAACATTTCGATATGTTACACGCACAAAACGAAGTAGCACACATGGAGTTATGACATGATGAACATGGCAACATGAGATAGGAATCTGGGGGACTTGGTGAGATTTTTACCCCGCGAAAAAGTCAACGGCCGGAACGGGTCGCGGAGGCGGAGCGGATTGGGTCGGGTCGAGGCAGAAGAGGACCCGGGCGGCGGCGACGGCGTCTCCGGCGAGGTCTTCGTCGGCGGGGGCGATGGATCCCGCCGGGCTCGGGCTCCCGCGACCGGATCCGGCGATGGCGGCGGCGGAGTACGGGGCGACGGCGGTGGACGGGGAAGACGGGCGGCGGG
>NC_057805.1:284699308-284704381 GCF_018294505.1 Triticum aestivum
GATTGGCGCGGGGCGGCGGCGCGATCTGTTCGGCCGGACCGGACGTGTCCGGCGGCGGAGAGGGAGCAGGGCTAGGGTTTCGGGACTCGGATTTAGAGGAGGGGTGCACATATTTATAGGTAGAGGGAGCTAGGAGACTCCAAATGGGGTGTAGTTTTCGCCCACACGATCGTGATCGAACGACCGAGAGCATTGAGGGGGCTTAGATGGGTTATTGGGCTGTTTGGAGGGGGTGTTTGGCTGCAACACACGATAGGCCTTTGCGGTTACCCGGTTAACCGTTGGAGCATCAAACGACCTCCAAATGGAACGAAACTTGACAGGTGGTCTACCGGTGGTGTACCAAGGCCACTTGGCAAACCTCGGTCCATTCCGAGAACGTTTAACACCCACTCACGAAAAGAGACAAGAGGGGTGCGCCGGTGCATGTGGGAGCGTCGGAATGCAAAACGGACAACGGGGAAAATGCTCGGATACATGAGACGAACACGTATGCAAATCAGATGCACATGATGACATGATATGAGATGCATGACATGAACAAAATGCAAAACGAAAGACAAAACCCGACCACGAAGGGAATATCATAACACATAGCCGAAAATGGCAAGAGTTGGAGTTACAAATATGGAAAGTTACATCCGGGGTGTTACAGTCGATGAAGCAGTGGAGTCCTCATGAGCATTACCCCGGGGCAGCAAAGGTTGCATAGCCTCCTGGTGGCCGCTTTCCCTCAAGCCCATGCCGGCGGGCCCCTCTCTGACCGCCACGAGTGCCGCACGGGACGAGTGGGGAGTGGCCGCCAAGTAGAGCACCAGGGGTTCATGCGGGCGGGGTGCTACCATGACAGGCGGGCTCATGAGGTCTTCGAAGGCCGCCTCAGCTTCCGGGGTCCACTCGAACGGGCCCTTCTTCATCATCTCAAAGAAAGGGAGGAAGCGCTCACCAAGCTTGGAGATGAAATGCCCCAAGGAGGTTACGCACCCTGCGAGCTTCTGCATGTCCTTGAGGGTCTGAGGCGGGCTCATCGGCTCTATCGCCTTGACCTTCTCGGGGTTGGCTTCGATCCCTGTGTGCAACACCAGGAAGCCCAGCAGCTTGCCGAATGGGGCCCCAAACACACACTTCTCCGGATTGAGCTTCAGGTTGACGCTCCAGAGGTTACCGAGCGTCTCTTCCAGGTCTTTGATCAGGGTCCTTGCTTCCCGCGACTTAACCAAGATGTCATCGACGTATGCATCTGTGTTGCTCCCCAACTGCAACCCGAGCGTTATGTGCATCAGTCGCTGGAAAGTGACGCCGGCGTTCCGTAGCTCTAAGTTCTTGCAAGTGTAGGAGTACACACCGCACGGGGAGATGAAAGCTGTATTTTCGACGTCTTCTGTCGCCATCTTGATTTGATGATACCCTGAGAAAGCATCCGAGAAGCATAGCAAATCGCACTCGGCTGTGGAGTCCGCGATCTGGTCGATACGTGGGAGCGTGAAAGGATCCTGAGGGCAAGCCTTCTTGAGACTGGTGAAGTCAATGCGCATGCGCTCCTTCCTGCCTTTCTTGGGGACAATCACAGGATTCGTCAACCAATCCCGGTGCCGCACCTCCCGGATGATGGCGGCCTCATGGAGCTTGCCGACCTCCTGGACGATGAACACCTTCTTCTCTTGTGCCTGACGCCGCACTTTTTTCTTCACGGGGCGCGTGGTAGGGCGCACCATCAGGTGATGTTTAATTACCTCCCTCGAGACACTAATCAAGTCTGACACTTCCCACGCAAATACCTCTTTGTTGGCCCTTAGGAATGCCACCAACGCCTCCTCCCGATCTAGAGGAAGGCCCAGACCAATGGTGAAGGTGGGGCCCGGTCTCCCGGTGTCCACAGGCACCTACTTCATCTCGGCCCGGTCCTAAGAGAACAACTACTTCTTGTTTGCAGGCGTGACCTCCTGAGACATCGTTGCGCCCGCGATGGCAGGGCACACAGCAGCCGCAGCCATGTAGGCAAGCTTGAGGGCCGGAACGCATCCTTCGTATACCCGACCACTATGATGATGTTGTTGCCGCCCAGCATCTTGACGACGTTGTAGCCCGGATGGGTAGCAGCCACGAACTTGGCGAGGGCCGGATACCCCAAGATGGCATTGTATGGGAGGCCGATATGGGCAACGTCGAAGTCAATGAGCTCGGTGTGGTAGTTCTAACGTGTGCCGAAGGTGACAGGGAGGCGTATCTGCCCCAGGGGAGTGGCCGAGCCCTTGACCACCCCTGGGAAAAGCTGGGTGGGAGGAGCTGATCGTACGACGCTTGAAGCAAGTCGAAGGTTACCATCGAGAGGACATTCAGGCCAGCGCCTCCGTCGATGAGGGTCTTGGGCACCGCAACGTTGCTGATGGCAGGCATGCACAACATGGGGAGGGCAGTCGCTACAGTCGTGGCCTTGGGGTGATCTGTAGAGTCAAAGGTGATGGCGGTCTCAGGCCCGGCGTGACCCTGCGCTACCCCGCGTTGCGGCCGGGCTGTACCTTGCTGACGAAGAAGCTGCTTGAGGTGGCGGCCAAACCCCGGTGCCTGCAATCTGCCGATGGTGCACGCGACCACATGGGGCACCGGAGCCACGACGCGTGTGGGAGGCCGCGGAGCCAAGACCGAGGAGCCTTCGTGAGGGCCAGGTGGAACCAGTTCTCCATGGCCTTGTCGTTGTCGCTCGCTGCCTCGATGGCCTGCACGTATGACCAGAGGAGCCCTTTGGGATCCGCGACGCCGTCGTACCGCGGGGGCAACATCGGCTTGAACTTCGCAGGCCATTGCACTCGTCGTGGATCAGGGGTGAAAGCCGGGCAGCACGGGGCGCTCCCGTATGCCTCGGGTGGCCACGCCTGGAAGGCCGCGCCCGCCATGGGGGTAGTGAGGCCAGGACGAAGCGCAGTCGATGGAGGAGCAGATTTCAACACGCCCCTACTTGGCGTGCCAAATGTCAGTTTCAGGGCTCCGCAGACACAAGAAAGTTTCGAACTCTTGGGCATGTGCGAAGATCTCAACCTCTCAAGCTGCCGATCTGGCCTAGCCAGCGCTCCTCCCCACCGACTGGGCCTTGCCCCATGGTGAGAGCCCAGCCCAATGCCCAACTATTCAGCCCGTTGTGTTTTTTTTCCTACTGCTGCGATTTTTGCATTTATCCACAGAACACTTGTTTTACAGAAAAGTTCATTCTTGGATGTTTTACAATCATTTTATAGTCATTTATATCATTTTTTGGTACTAACGTATTGACATAGTGTCAAGTGCCAGTTGCTGTTTTCTGCATATTTTTTACGTCGCAGGAAATCAATACCAAACGGAGTCCAAACGCAGCGAAACTTTCTGTGGATATTTTGGACCAGAAGACATCCAGTGGGCCAGAGAAGCACCTGGGGTGCTCCGAGGGGAGCACAACCCACCAGGGGGTGCCTGGAGGCCCAGGCACACCCAGGTGGGTTGTGCCCACCTCGGTGGCCTTCCGCACCGCCTCTTTGCTCTATAAATACCCAAATATTCCAGAAACCCTAGGGGAGTGGACGAAAATCAATTCCATCCGCCGCAAGTTCCAGAAACCACAGATCCAATATAGACACCATCATGAAGGGGTTCATCATGCCCATTGGTGCCTCTCTGATGATGCGTGAGTAGTTCTTTGTAGACCTACGGGTCCGTAGATAGTAGCTAGATGGCTTCCTCTCTCTCTCTCTTTTGATTCTCAATACAATGGTCTCTTGGAGATCCATATGGTGTAACTCTTTTTGTGGTGTGTTTGTTGGGATCCGATGAACTTTGAGTTTATGATCAGATCTATCTTTTTATCCATGAAAGTTATTTGAGTCTTCTTTGATCTCTTATATGCATGATTTCCCATAGCCTTGTATTTCTTCTCTGATATTTGGGTTTTGTTTGGCCAACTTGATCTATTTATGTTGCAATGGGAAGAGGTGCTTTGTGATGGGTTCGTTCTTACGGTGCTTGATCCCAGTGACAGAAGGGGAACCGACACGTATGTATCGTTGCTATTAAGGATAACAAGATGGGCTCTATTTCTACATAAATAGATCTTGTCTACATCATGTCATCGTTCTTATTGCATTACTCCGTTTCTCCATGAACTTAATACACTAGATGCTTGCTGGATAGCGGTCGATGTGTGGAGTAATGAAAGTAGATGCGGGCAGGAGTCGGTCTACTAATCTTGGACGTGATGCCTATATAATGATCATTGCCTGGATATCGTCATGATTATTTGAAGTTCTATCAATTGCCCAATAGTAATTCGTTTACCCACCGTTTGCTATTTTTCTTGAGAGAAGCCACTAGTGAAATCTACGACCCCCGGGCTCTTCTTTATTATATTTGCCTTTGCGATCTATTTTAATTTCTTTTATTTTCAGATCTATCAAACCAAAAATACAAAAATAGCTTGCTGCACTTTATTTTAGTTGGCATTCGATCTATCAAATTATTACAACTTTACCCCGTCCTTTTGCAAATTTCTGGCGCATTTACCCGAAAGGACTAAGCGGTAACTCTGCATGCCTCTCATTTTCCTCTGCCTTTGTGCGCATGACATACCCTAAAATAATTAAAACTATGGATAAAATAACTATTAAATTCTTTTAAATAATAAACAAATACAAACCTATTTTATTAAAGTGCCAAATTATTTGTGGTAGTGGCCTAATTAATAATACTAGTTTAGGGGCTAGTGTTGCATTTTATAAAACAAAAAATAAAATAACACTAAAAACAAAAACTATTTAAAGAAAAGAAAAGAAGGCAAAAGAACAAAATTGGAAAAGGCCCATGCCCCCCTAGGGCCTCGGCCCACCCGACTCAGCTGACCCAGCCAGCCCAACCCCGCCCCTCGATCGTCTTCCACTACTTGAGCGATCGTGCACTGTGGCTAACCCCGACCACCTCGCCGGCAGCGCCGACGAGGGGATAAGGGAGCTGGCTCCACGCCCCCTCGGGCTCCCCTCCCACTCGCCCCTGGCACCACACTCACCCTCTCCCTCCCATGCTCTCCCCAGACTCCCGCAACCACAGCCGCTG
>NC_057805.1:284704724-284766595 GCF_018294505.1 Triticum aestivum
TCGATCTCCGGAGCTGCGCCGAGCCGCTCCGTCACCCTCATACACTGCTAAACTCTCACCGGCCTTCTTGAGCCGCCCGGTGAGTGCACCGTCCAGCCCCTCCCCCCTCTTGCCTCGTCGTAAGCCATAGCCAACCTCGCCGTAGAAACGTGCCCCTGCTCGCTCGGTCACACTACTGCGCGCCGACCATGTCCATTGCTGCCCCGCGCATGCCTGTCCGCACTCACCGCACGTGCTCGCCTACCCCGGCCGCGCCCGCAGCCCCACGTTCACCTACAGCCGCTCGCCGCTGCCGCCTCAAGCTGCGTGCCCCTCTCGCTACTGTCCTTGGCGACGGAAGTGCTAGCCGCCGCCTGCCCGCCTACTGTCATACCCGCTGCTGCCCCGCGCGCCTGCTCGCGCTCCTGCCGCCCGCACCCCCACGTAGCTCGCGCCCCAGACATCGCCCCCTCCCGTGTCCCGCATCACAGGCTTCGGCCTTGCCCGTTCTAACCCTCCGCCTCGCTCGAAGCCGATGACATTCCGGTCATCCCCGTCGTCGACTGTCATCACCATTGCGTGCGCGACGCCGAGCCACACCCGTAGGTCCAAACCGCGGATCTGAAGGCCCCCTGTGGCCATTTTCCAGCCGGCTCCAGGCGTCGTCGCCGTTGTTTTGGCCGTCGCCGGCACACCACCGCCACCGCTGACGTGGCCGACCGGGGCCACCATGATGGGTCGCTGACCGGTGGCCCCAGCTCGCCCCTTGACCGGGTTGACCAAGTCAACCCTGCTGACTGGGTGGCCCGTGTCCCTGACATGTGGTCCCCACGCGCTTAATTAAGATGGTGTTAAAAATAAACCTAATCTGTTAACTAACCAGGCACTGATAGGTGGGCCCTACTAACTAATTAACTTAATTACTTAAATTTAACCTTTGTTAACTAAATATGTCTATGACAGGTGGGTCCCCTATTTCAGTTTTGACCAGTCAACGTCCTGTTGACTGCTGACCTCATGCTGACGTCATTATTCCTTTTCTGTCGAATTTAATAATTAAATTAAATTGGAGCATATTATTAAATCTTAAAGAATTAATATAAAATTATTTGTAACTCGCATGAAAATAATTTATGTATGAAAGTTGCTCAAAAAAACTGACGAATCTGAATGTGCCGTCCGTTCATTTGTCACATGCCCCTAGCATAGCGAACATGTAACCTTCCCCTCTCTTTCATCTGTACAAAAAATGCAAACTCCGAGAAAACATTCCTGGATGTTTCCCCCCTTCGCTGGTATCGTGCAGTATTGTGTTAGGTCACACCTAGCACCGCGTATCATCTTGATATGCTTAGTGATGCACCCGTGTGCTTTATATTTACTGTTTCTTCCCTCTCTTCTCTCTGGTAGACCCCAAGACTGTTGTTGATGCCACTGTGATCGACTACGTCACTGAGGACTCTTCTTCTTTTTCAGCAGAGCTTCCAGTTAAGCAAACCCCCCTTGATCATTCCGATATCGCCCATCGCATTCTCTCTCATGCTTGCATTAGATTTTGCTACTGTAATTGATTGCTCCTATTCTGATGCATAGCCTGCTTTTTGCAATCTGTTCTTGTACCTTACCTGCTTATCCTAAACTTCTTAGTATATGTTGGATAGTGATCCATCAGTGACCCCTCACCTTGTCCCAGTTGCCCCGGCTTGATGATCGATGACTCGATTAACGTGATCAACGTCCAGAGCCCGACACATCACCTCACACCCCTTAGTTATGCGACTATGCAGAGTTACTATCAAGTGTCGAGGGTGATACCTCGTACAACACTTTTGATAGATCTATGTAGTATAGTTAATCATCCATGGTCTATCAAGGGTGATTCCTCCTTCATCACTCCCGATACGACTTTGTCGTGCAACACCTCAAGTGTGAACCTCAAGGGTGATTCCTCCACATTCACCTTGATGGTTACATCGAGAAGGAATCCATTGAGGGTGATTCCTCAGATTTCCCCCGTGATGTTATGGACACACGGTTACCTTGGCTTTACCCAGGCCCATGTTAAAGACGGGTCAGCCCCGAGGGGTACCCGCAAGATATATGAAGTCGGGTTGACCGTGGGGGTAACCGCGAGAGTTACTGTTACTACGGGACTCAAGGAACAGGCTGTACCAGCCCAGTAGAGGTGGACCTGAGTTCCCGACAGTCTCCGGATAGTCGGGTTGACCTGGAGGGTACCAGCGAGATAATTACGAGGCACGACCGGGTAGGTAGACCACCCTAGAGATAGAGGGTTGGGCCCGGCCCTTGCCGTATTTCCTCGAGACGGGGCGACGCGGTCACATGATCGTGAGTCTCTACTTGTCTCCGCGAGCTCCCAATACACTAAGGATTTGGGTATTTGATCTGAGTTGGCCACTGGCCTATACGCACTAACCGCCACGCGGGAACATATATGGGCACTCAGCGTCACACGTTTCTTCCAAAAGCTCTGTCAAACGTCCAGTTCAGCATTGTGACAGGCCGGATCGCGCCATCTAGGCAGGGGTGGTGCTAGTATCCCCCTGCGCACAATGACCCGAACTGCAATGGGCTATGGGCCCAAGACCCCGGAGTCCATAGGATGTAGACCGGCTAGGACCTCTCTACGGAGCCTAGGTAGGACTACAACTTGTTGATATGCCGAGGCCGGGCATGACCCAGGAAAGTGTGTCCGGCCAGAGTAATCAAGTGTGTTGGGTAATGTGGTGCACTACTAGAGGGAAGTTATCTATTCGAATTGCCGTGTCCATGGTAATGGATGCTCGAAGTTTTATCCCGATCTATTACAACTAGAAATGGATACTTGAGACATGAGATGGATATGTTGGCTCCAGGATTGCTTTCTCACAAGGATTCGAGGAAGGATCTCTGGGCATTAATACTACAACATGTTTGTTAATTATAGAATTCTATTTTGTACTCTTCTGAATGTTGCAAGATGCTTCAAGATACTAGTATTCAATAGGCTAGGCCTTCCTTTCTCTTCTGGCATTATGCAGTTTAGTCCACAGATACATCCCTCCCTTGATACCAATGCACACCTAGTATAGGTCTGATGCTTGCAAGTACTTTGGATGAGTACTCACGGTTGATTTGCTACCTCTTTTCCCGTATACCCGGCTGATGTGACCAGATGGCGGATCCCAGGAGCGAGATGCCACTGACGACGGATACTACTACCCCGACGGAGCCTACTTCTACATGGAGATCGCTACGACTAGGAGTAGTTAGGAGGTCCCAGGCAGGAGGCCTTGCCTTTTCGATCTGTATCATGTTTGTGCTTGCCTTCTTAAGGAAGTCTTATTTAACTTATGTCTGTACTCAAATATTATTGCTTCCACTGACTCGTTTGTATTCGAGCTTCTATATTCGAGCCCTCGAGGCACCTGGCTTGCAATATAAAGCTTGCATGATTTTAATTTGTGTCTAGAGTTGTGTTGTGATATCTTCCCGTGAGTCCCTGATTTTGATCATACACATTTGCGTGTACAATTAGCGTATGATTGAATCGGGGGCATCACAAACTGACATCGCTTGCATGTGGGCCAAACACATGTATGGAGA
Organism: Triticum aestivum; assembly: GCF_018294505.1. Classification (NCBI taxonomy): domain Eukaryota; kingdom Viridiplantae; phylum Streptophyta; class Magnoliopsida; order Poales; family Poaceae; genus Triticum; species Triticum aestivum. The sequence continues at coordinate 284,708,310 of NC_057805.1, forward strand.
TGTGTGGCTATGATGTTTGAATACCTAATATATATGCACAACTTTGATGTGGCACCTGCCTCGGTAACCTTTAAGTCCCCCACACGAAGCGAGGTTCATGATGCGCAGTATATGCTGGCCCCTCCCATCTTCGACGCGTAAGATATACTGCTACCGTAACACAACCCAAGACTAATCCTCCTTGTTCGTCAAATTACCTTTCTCGTTGTGTCATATTAGATGGACGACAACCTCGCGGGCCCATGGAGGGAAGCGGCGCAGGCGAGTGAGTGACAACCAACGTCTGCACGTGGCCAAAGAGGTGTTGGTGATGTTTCTAATACCCAATATGCACAACTTCTTTGTGTCACCTGCCTTAGAAACCGAAAAGTCCCCACACATAGCAAGATCGTTCATGACGTGTGTGTAGTACGTGCTTCCCCCCCTCCTCCCCTCTTTGACGCGTACTATATACTCCTTGTTGTGGAACGTAGTATTTCAAAAAAATTGCCTACGATCATGCAAGATCTATCTAGGAGAAGCATAGCAACTAGCGGGGAGAGTGTGTCCACGTACCCTCGTAGACCGAAAGCGGAAGCGTTAAGTAACGCGGTTGATGTATTCGAACGTCTTCGCGATCCAACCGATCAAGTACCGAACGCACGACACCTCCGCGATCTGCACACGTTCAGCTCGGTGACATCCCTCGAACTCTAGATCCAGCTGAGGCCGAGGGAGAGTTTCATCAGCACGACGGCGTGTTGATGGTCATGATGAAGTTACCGACGCAGGGCTTCGCCTAAGCAATAAGACAATATGACCGAGGTGGACAACTGTGGAGGGGGGCACTGCACACGGCTAAGAAATCAACTTGTGTGTCTTTCGGGTGCTCCCCTCCCCCGTATATAAAGGAGGGAGGGAGGAGGCGGCCGGCCTAGGGGGTGCGCCAAGCATAGGGAGTCCTACTAGGACTCCTAGTAGGATTCCCTTTCCTATTCGGAGTAGGAGAGAAGGAAAGAGAGGGAGAGGGAGAAGGAAAGGGGGGTCGCGCCCCCACCCCTTGTCCAATTCGGTTTGGGCCGGGGGGAGGCGCGCGCCACCTCTTGGCCTTCTCCCCTCTCTCCACTAAAGCCCAATAAGGCCCATTACTTCTCCTGGCGAATTCCCATAACTCCCTGGTACTCCGAAAAATACACGAATCACTCGGAACCTTTCCGATGTCCGAATATAGCCTTCCAATATATGAATCTTTAGCTCTCGACCATTTCGAGACTCCTCGTCATATCTGTGATCTCATCCGGGACTCCGAACAACCTTCAGTACATCAAATCAAAAAAACTCATAATACCAATCGCCATCGAACGTTAAGCGTGCGGACCCTACGGGTTCGAGAACTATGTAGACATGACCGAGACACATCTCCGGTCAATAACCAATAGCGGAACCTGGATGCTCATATTGGCTCCTACATATTCTATGAAGATCTTTATCGGTCAAACCGCACAACAACATACGTTGTTCCCTTTGTCATCGGTATGTTACTTGCCCGAGATTCGATCGTCGGTATCAACATACCTATTCAATCTCGTTATCGGCAAGTCTCTTTACTCGTTCCGTAATGCATCATCCCGTAACTAACTCATTAGTCACATTGATTGCAAGGCTTATAGTGATGATCATTACCGAGAGGGCCTAGAGATACCTCTCCGATACACGGAGTGACAAATCCTAATCTCGATCTATGCCAATCCAACAAACACCTTCGGAGACACCTGTAGAGCATCTTTATAATCACCCAGTAACGTTGTGACGTTTGATAGCACACAAGGTGTTTCTCCGGTATTCGGGAGTTGCATAATCTCATAGTCAGAGGAACATGTATAAGTCATGAAGAAAGCAATAGCAATAAAACGTAACGATCACAATGCTAAGCTAACAGATGGTTCTTGTCCATCAGATCATTCTCTAATGATGTGACCCCGTTCATCAAATGACAACACATGTCTATGGCTAGGAAACATAACCATCTTTGATAAACAAGCTAGTCAAGTAGAGGCATACTAGGGACACTCTGTTTTGTCTATGTATTCACACATGTACTAAGTTTCCGATTAATACAATTGTAGCATGAATAATAAACATTTATCATGATATAAGGAAATAAAATAATAACTTTATTATTGCCTCTAGGGCATATTTCCTTCACTCCTGCCGCAACACAACCCAAAAAGAAACCTCCTTGTTGGTCAAATTAACCTCTCTCATTGGGTCAAAGTGATGCAGGACAACCTCGCGGGCCCACGGATGGAAGCATCACACGCGAGTGACTGTCCTATATGACGTGTAGTATATGTTGCCCCCATCCTCTTTGACGCGTACTATATATATACTCCTACCGTATGTAATACAAAGCAAAAAAATGGCCATCCTTGTTGGTCAAATTAACCTCTCTCACCGAGGTCATAGTAATGGAAAACGACCTCACGGGCCCATAGAGAGAGTCACACGCGAGTGAGTGTTCTAGGAGCACCGCGTGCATGTGGCCCAAAGATGCATGTCAAACTTTTTTTGCGGCGAACATGTGACCAAAGGAGTTTAGTGTTAAAAAAAAGATAGCATTTGTCCGTTTTTATACATTGATTGATTTCATAGGGACTTAATGTGCAAACATCAAATTTGACCTAGATGAGACCCGTGATAGTGCACCAAAATGGATTGGAAAATCATATGTGTACGTGTCCCTGGGTGCATGTTTAGTCCCCAAGCAAGAAATTTATAACATAGAGAATCTTGATTTTAAATTCCAGTAAATCCAAAACTAAGTTCAAATGCATGAAACTTATAATGGTGTCATATGGACATGAATAGACTATGAAATTATTATATTTTTTTCAAATTTGAGACAAGTTTTGATATAATCTTCTTATAGACAGGAAATTATCAAATTAGCAACCAATATCGCAAACGGACTCTTTATTCAAACCGTGTGCGTTAGACCAACAATGTACATGCCGTGCTTCGGCTAAGCAATAAAGAGGCAGAATTAATCATCAAAAAGGAAAAATCAATATAATACATGTCGCCACGCGTCCCGTGTGACATACGAGCATGCGTGAGTTGACGAGACCCATGCTAGCAGTCCACCGCGCAGGCAGACCGGGAGGCCGAGGCATGCGCGTGTTCGCTACGCAGTGTCACCGGGGGGCATTCTAGTAGTTGTGTGAAATGACGGTAGGCATGCCAACAGTCCGTTGCACAGGCTCACCGGGAGGCGAGCCAGCCCTTTGACCGCCGCCCAGCTCACTCCCGCTGCTCCATATTAATGGCGCTCCTGATCTGCTGGTCATAATAGGCAGCAACACACCCCGTCCACGGTTGTTACCGCCGCATTGAGTGTATTAGGATGTTGCCGAAGCGCACCATCAGAGGGAGTGGCGACACCGAGGCTGGTGAAGCACCCGTGCAACGCATGAAGCTAGGCATGGAGGTTGCGGTCTTGACTTTGTTGCCGTCGTCATGCCTCCCCAGCCGGCACCGGAGGTCCACAGCTACTCCGGCAACGACTCCGACTCCGATGGAAAACCGGTTAGTCCCCCCCTTCTTTTTTGGGAATAGAAATCCTATGGTTATGTTCACCCAGTCCATGAAATCTGAGTAGGATTTGTTAGATCCATGTAGTGTATTGTTTGTTTGAATGGTATCTATGGTTGGTGACTAATTGTTTGTTCTGTACAAATGATTTTTTTGCTAATAATCCGACTAGGGTTAGCATTCGTGCTAATAATTCGTAGCCAGATCTTGAGAGTTGATTTTGAATGTCCTGCATATTTGTTTGTGCCTTTTCTTCTTCCAGATCTTAAGAATTGATTTTTAATGTCCTACATATATGTTTCTCCCATTTTTCAGATTGGTATGTACACAGACGAGGCTCCGGCCAGCGGCGCCACCGGCTGTAGATCCTGCACCCGGCAGCGTAGGCACAAGCAGCCACACCCCCTGGATCCGAGGAACCTGTAGAATGTCGATGGACAACATCAGCAATCCCCAGGAAGCCATCCGTGGGGAGATCATCTTCCTTCTCCCCACCAAGGATGGTTGCCGCACATAGGTCCTCGCATCTCGGTGGCGCACTCTGTGGCGCGCCGCACCTCTTAATCTCGACTGTTGCCGGCTATCTGTCGTTCATGATTTTGAACTCCACGGAGCCATCATCTCCTCCTACTAGGGCTCCGTTCAATGCCTATGCATCCCGACATGCTGCAGGATGCACATACCCTGCACGGTAGACGCTTGGCTGACATCCCGTCAATTCAAAAAACTCCAGCATCTTGAGTTCCACCATTACTATGCAAATAGCTTTCCACCAACCGTTGTAGTTGTGCCCTCACCACCAATGTCCATCTCATGATTTTCATCCTCTCTCCACACCGCACCTTGGCCCGGTGCCATCTAGCAGACAATCTAGTACAAGTGCTTCGACTCCCGGTGCTAAAAAAACTCGCACTTGTGGTGGTAGATCTGTCGGAGGCCTCAATGCACAACATCATCCACTCCTGCTGCCCTGGTCTGGAGCACTTGTTGCTTGTTTTTGGAAAAGAAATCTGTATCCGTTATCTCCAAATAAAGTCACCTCACCTTGTAAGCATTGGAATTTGCTTTAAAGGAGAGGAGCTCATCATCAAAGACGCCCCTCACTCCAAAGGCTGCTCCTTGATTACCGTTATGCACCTTGGCAAATAACTGTGGTCTCTGCGCCTAAACTGGAGACTTTGGGTGTAATTCCTAATTTGTTTGAAGGTTACAAGATAGTGGTTGGCTCCACACTTATTCAGGTATTGTATATTATCATCAACACTTTTGTAATCATAAGCTGCATTTTTCATTTGTGTGCGTAAGTTTTATATCATCAACACTTTTGTAATCATAAGCTGCATTTTTCATTTGTGCGCATAAGTTTTATATAATCTTGGAGTACCGATTGCTTGTATCTGCGTTGGTATTTCCCCGAAGAGGAGAGGATGATGCAGCACAACAACGGTAAGTAATTTACTCAGTTATGAACCAAGGTTATCAATCTAGTAGGATAATCAAGCAACACTATGTAAACGGTACCTGCACACAAACAACAAATCTTTGCAACCCAACGCTACGAGGTTTGATAAATAGATCTGACAAAAGCACCAAATAAAATAAAGAGAGAAAAACTGCAACAAGGTATTTTTGGGTTTTTGGAATAATAGATCTGAAAATAATATGATAGGAAATAGACCCGGTGCCCTTAGATTTCACTAGTGGCTTCTCTCAAGAAAATAGCATACGGTGGGTTACTGTTATGTACTATTCTTAGTTTGAAGCACTCTTCTGGTTTGAAGGATAGATACCTTCCTGGGATCAAGTGCATCCTAACCTTTCCCTACACCGTCTTCAACTCCCGCCCGCCGCTGCATCCCCCCGGCCACCTACCTCCGCCGGTCAAGCACCGCCTAGCAACCACCGGATCCGGCTCCACCTCCCCTCATCTCACCCTCCTCAGAATCTCTGCCGCCACACGGGTCCCGGTCGCCCGCCCTTCCTCACGCCGCCGATGCGCCGCCCCCTGCTGCCTCCGTCCTCCTCTCCGGATTTAGCCGAGCTGGGCCCCAGCAACCACCACCCCCGCCTAGATCCGCCAGGCGCGCGCCGGAGGTGCCGAGCCACGACCGGATCCAAGGAGTCTCCGCACCTCCTTCGCCGTCGCGCCCTGCCACCCGCCGCCCCAACCGCCACCTCCCTTGCGTAGCCGCGCCGCCACCTTCCCCCGTGCTGCCAGCCTCCACCGCGGTCACCACCACACCCCTCCCCGACGCGCATCCGGTCCCGCCGCGGCGCCCAATCGACAGATCCGAGCGCCGCCAGTCCCCAACGCCGTCCGGCGACTGCCTCACCAACTTCCTCCCGATCTCATCCCCGCGCTGCCCCACTCCCCTCCCCTTCGGGATCCACTACTGTATACACCAAGCGATGACCGGGATCCCCTGATGCGACCTGCAGCTGACCGGTCCACGGCGTGCAGTTCGCCGGGCCTTGGAGTGTGGCTCACCGGCCTGCAGCGGCAGCGCGTCCCCTGCGGTCTACAACGTCGACCGTGGAGCTCGGTTTTGCATCCATGGCCCCCTCCCGTGAATCTCCTATCATCGACGTTCTGCCACTAGCCACCACAGTCAACCCAATCCCCATGACGGTGGGTGACTGCTCCCCTACGTGTGTGTGTGAGCGTCCCCATCTCCAACAGGAGATCGTCGGCATCCGCTACACCAACATGCAGATCGATCGTCGCCGGTGTGCAGTTCGCTAGTTGAAGTGTCACACGATTCAGAGCGTAGTAGTGCAACCCAGGCTGCAACTTGTCGATGGTGGTGCGGTGCCATTGAAGCTCTGCTGCAGTTCATGATTTTTGTTTTCTTTTTTCAGATTTTTCTTGTTGCACATCACTGCAGTTTGCCTGGGTCCTTGACACAGTGCGGTTCTTTCTACAATTACTATTTTGTTGTTGATTTTCCAGATTTTCAGAGACGTTGTGAAAATTGTTGAGAACTGTAGTTCTTTGTAAAAAAACTGTGAATGCCATGTGGTGAAGTTCCGTGGGGGGCTACAATACGGCTCGTCTCTATTATTGCACATTGTTACGACAAAAATGTATGTGGTTTCACTTTGTAAAAAGTTAAAAAGAAAAAACATGCAGTTCGGTACTCTCGCCCCTTGCAGTACTGAACGCAGTAACAAAACAGTACAAAACGCCACAAAAAAAGTAAGCCATCCAAAACGCGGGGGAACAACAAAGAAGGTAATGTGATTCACTTTGGAGTGTGTTGCGGTTCACTTATTAGATTCTCAACCCCTGCGGTCCACTTGCCTAGTCTACGCAAGTAAATAAAATAAAAAAGTCAAAAAGACAACAGAAAGTCATGCGGTTCACTTTCGATAGTCTCGCGGTGCACTTTCGAGTAGTGTCGTGGTTCACTTGGCTCAACCATGTATTTCTCATATGTTGTAAAAAGAAAAAGTAAAAAAAAATCACAACAAAGAAACCATGCAGTTCTCTTGCCCGTCTGATGCATTGCTATCTTTCGTCCGATGCAGTGCCGTTTTCTGTCGGATGAAGTACGCACGTCGATTTGGGTGTTGTGAAAAACAAAGTGTCCGCATTTCATAACAAAGAAACCATGCAGTTCTCTTGCCCATCTGATGCAGTGCTATATTTCGTCCGATGCAGTGCGATTTTCTGTCGGATGAAGTAAGCACGTCGATTTGGGTGTCACGAAAAATAGAGTGTCCGCATTTCACAACAAAGAAACCATGCATTTCTCCTGCCCGTCTGATGTAGTGTGATATTTCGTCCGATCCAGTGCAGTTTTCTGTTCGATGAAGTACGCACGTCGATTTGGGTGCGAAAAACAGAGTGTCCGCATTTTGGTAAATTTGAATTCCTGTTAAACCATAAAGAATTAGAGAGAGTGTTCTACATGAAAAAGTTGCACCTCGTCGATATCTTTCCAACGGCGTATCGTTTGAATCATTCCGACCAGCGGTTTGTAAAATTTCACGAAAAAGACTTCTGCCACTCGTTGACCGCTGCACGATTTTAACAATTAACTTAAAACCATAAGAAATCTCAAAAACATTTCAACATATGAAAGTTGCGCCTCGTCCATAGCTTTTCAACGGTATATCACACGCCTCGTTTCGACAAACGGTTAAAAAACTGGAGCGAAAACAGTATTGAAAAATTGAATTTTTTTGAAAAACAGAATTCCGCGATTTAGTAAATTTTAAACTGCTCTTAAACAGTAACGAATTAGAGAAAATAATACATATGAAAAAGATGCGTTTTGATGATATCTTTCCAACGGTGTATCATTTGCTTCATTCTGATGAGCGGTTTAGAAAGAAAAAAACACGAAAAAACACTCGCTGACATTCGTCATGAGCAGCACAATTTTCGAAACTGCTTTTAAACCATGAAGAATATCGAAAAGTGTTCAACATGGCAAAGTTGCGCATAATCCATAGCTACTCAACGGTATATTACACGCATCTTTCCGATAAACGGTTATAAAACTAGAGAGAAAAAGGTACCCAAAAAATAACGCGTGCAGCAGAAAAATAACGCGTGCCAGAGTAATCAAGCGTGTTGGGTTATGTGGTGCACTACTAGAGGGAAGTTAGATATTCGAATAGCCGTGTCCATGGTAATGGACGCTCGGAGTTGTATCACGGTCTATTACAACTAGAAATGGATAGTTGACACATGAGATGGATATGTTGCCTCCGGAATTGCTTTCTCGCAGGGAGTCGAAGAAGGATCTCTAGGCGTTAATACTACAACATGTTTTTAATTATAAAATGCTATTATGTACTCTTCTGAATGTTGCAATGTAAGCACCCAAGGCCAACGCTCCACACGCCTTCCAAGTTTTTCATTGTTGCCACGTGATTCATTTGTTTGTTGTATTCATCATCGCATCATTAGCATTGCACCGGCACTTCATTGTCGTCATTTTGTAAAACTTGCATCCGCTCGTAGGTGCCACTTCTTCCTTGTCTCTATTGAACTCCTCTCAGATCAACCGGGTCATTCTCTTCTCTCTCTTCTCTGAGCCAATAAAACACCCTTGTCTCCATGGCTTGTCGTCAAACCCGTCGCGCGCGTCCGAAAACTTACCCGAACCCAAACCGAGCTGTCATTGCCGATAGGTCTGTATCATCTCCGGACATCCCTAAAACATCATTGGTTTCTTATTTGGATTCCCTGACCTATTTATCTCGGACCGTTCGATTACGATCGGAGGGACCGAATAGGCTTAAACTTATTCGTTTTGCTATAAATAGTGGGCAACCCTCGTTTCTAGCGTAGATGTCCCATCCATCCTCCTGCCCGCCGCCACCTACCTGCCTTCTATCTCTCGGGATCCATCCCGCCGCCACCTGGTCTGCCCTTGGTTCCAATGCCGACCAATCCCCACCGGATTCCTTCGATCCAACCATGCACCGATCCATCCAACCACCACAGCAAGCTTCTTCCCCGAGTTCCCCGCTCCCATGTGTGTCCAGCACCAAGGAGAGGAGCTCCTCCAGCCCCCGATCCAACGCGCAGGCGCTCGAGCGCCTCCTCATCTCGTCCCCGCGCCGCTCGTCGCCAGAAGCCAGCAGGTCGCCACACCTCTCCTCTGTCTACTCCTTCCTCTCGATCTCTCTCTTACCCGACTCCCCTCCCTCTCTGTTTTCTTATAGGAGGAGCCCCGCCTCCGCTCGAGGGCCTCGCACGACCTTGCACACCTCCACCGGCCGGCGACCTCACCTGAACCTCGTCGGCGAGCAGCCCGCCAGGATAGTCCAGTCCGCTCGTCCTAGCCTCCTCTATGCCCCACCCGCGCCCGAGCTTCCCCAGCCGTGCGCCTCCTCCCTCTTCCAGCGGAGTCCCTTCCTCCCCGTGTAAGCAAAATTTCTTTAAGTGCGGAAGATTTGCAATACAAATGATTCAACAAAACATGCATGAGATTTTTCTGTTCATGATCCGAGTGTACCTTGCTCCATCACGAGACCTTTCGAAGTTGATTCCTCCGTCGTCGAACATTCTTCTTTTCTCTACCTCTTTACTTCACAAGTTCCTTCGATGGATGAAGAACCAAACATTACAGCATGTGTGTATAGGCGTTGTTTACTTGTGTCGTCTAAAACGGCAGCGCTTCCGCGAGCACTAGATGCAGAGAGCGTCACCGTAATGAAGTATTTCGATAAGAGCAGAGGCAACGTCCATTTATATGATTCGTATAGACGCATCGTCGCTTCGAACGGATGCGTCGTTTGCTGAAGCCATTTCCGTCCCGGCTGTACACATGCAAACGCATGTTGTGAGACGCGTCGCTTCAACCAGGCGCAACCCACCGAAAGGACGTGGCCCCATTCCCACATGCATGCTAATTAGCCTTGTGATAATTACGCCGCTGCCTCCGATCCACGTACCTGCACCTGATTGACTAATTCATGCACTCACGGATATATTAATCAATATACTTGCACCGGTACTTAGCCATCACCAGGCACATGACTGAATATAACAAAGCTAGCTAGCTTCATATACATGTATCTATCTAGCTTTGACATACACATACACACACACCTATACGTGTGTGGAACTTATAGAGAGAGATAAGAGGGAATTAAAACCCAGACTTTAATCTATTATTTCAAGCAACCATCATACCAGAACTCTTAATTAAAATCTCACTATAATTTACATTGGCCACATAAAATATTCTTACATTCTCCCACTTGGCCGATGTGAAGACTTACAGATTCACTTAGAACTTTTAGGTGCACACTATACTGTGATTCTATCAAGTCAGCACTAAGATGAAACTAAGTTGTAGGGATCATGGCGGTCGCATGTCTAGGACGATAAGATTCCTTCCATGTATCACACATAACTCAAATCACATATCTATAATAATGGGAAATTATTTCTTTCACATTAATATTACTCTCCAAACAATAATTGTATACGCCATAATGAGAATAAAGAAGCACAAATGCGAACTTTTATTGAATTCATAGTGTCATAAATTTTACAAGCACTGTTCGTGTATGTATATACATACATACTATACTAACAAGGACTTGCTAATGATGCCCATCCTAATAACATGGCCATTAAATGTCTTGGGCGGCAAACCTTTCGTCAGTGGATCCGCGACCATAATTCCGTACTGATATGCTCAATTGACACCTTTTGTTTTTGCACTTCATCTTTGACTGACAAGTACTTTAAACCCATATGTTTTGCACCTTTCGAATACTTGTCATTCTTGGAGAATTACACGGCAACAGAATTATCACAACAAATCAATAAAGGTCTTGATATACCTTCAATAAGTCCGAACCTTGATATGAAATTCCGCAACCATAATGCTTGAATTGTGGCCTCAAAGCATGCCACAAATTCAGCTTCCATAGTCGAAGTAGCAATGATAGTCTGCTTCGCACTCTTCCAGGAAACTGCTCCTCCAGTCAATAAGAATACATAGCCAGATGTAGATTTTCTTGAGTCCACACATCCGGCATAGTCCGAATCAGAATAGCTTAACACTTCAAGATTACTCGATCTCCTGTATGTCAGCACATAGTTTTTGGTTCCTTGTAAATACCGAAGAACTTTCTTTGCAGCTTTCCAGTGATCCATTCCAGGAGTACTTTGATATCGACCAAGCAATCCCACAGCAAAACTAATATCTGGTCGAGTACACGTTCAGGCATACATTAAACTCCCAACTACTGATGCATATGGAATTGATTCCGTTCCCTTCTTTTCTACATCATTTTTGGGAGACTGCATAATGCCAAATTTATCTCCTTTCTGAATAGGAACTGGCCCTTCAGAGCATTTATCCATTCTAAATCTCTCCAAAACTTTATTGATATACCCTTGCTGAGATAATCCTAATATTCCTTGCTCTCTATCACGGAATATTTACATTCCTATGACATAGGACGCATCTCCCATATCTTTTATTTCAAAGCTTTTGGAGAGAAATTTCTTAACATCAAATAACAAAGACTTATCATTCGCAGCAAGAAGAATATCATCAACATATAGTACCAATATAATGAACTTGCTCCCACTGACCTTTATGTATATACACCCATCAAAGATGTTTTCTACAAATCCATTAGATTTTATGGTATCATTAATCTTTGAATACCATTGACAGGAGGCCTGTTTCAATCCATATATTGACTTCTTTAATTTACATACCATGTTTTCCTTTTCCAAAGTTATGAATCCCTCCGGTTGGTCCATGTACACTTCCTCTTCTAAATCGCCATTTAGGAAGGAGGTCTTTATGTCCATTTGGTTGAGCTCCAAATCAAAATGTGCCACCATTGCCATAATGATTCTCAATAATTCCTTCTTAGAAACTGGAGAGAAGGTTTCTTTGTAGTCAATGCTAGCTTTCTGAGTGTAACCTTTAGCAACAAGTCTAGCTTTATATCTTTCAATATTGCCTTTTGAGTCGCGTTTGGTTTTGAAAACCCATTTACACCCGACTTGTTTCAGTCCTTTCGGCAATTCAGTTAAATCCCAGACATTGTTATCATCCATCTATTTCAACTGTTCTTTCATTGCATTAAACCAATTTTCAGAATCACTACATTCTATGGCTTCCTTATATGAGACAGGATCTTTATCAATACTCAAGTCACAATCATTCTCTACTAAGTACACCACATAATCATCAGAAATAGCAGACTTCCTTTCTCTTGTAGATCTGCGTAATGTGGTCTCCTCTGGTTGAATGCTTCCATTCAGTTGAATATCGCTAGTCGGTTCTTGAGTTGGCACAATCTTAGGGGTCTTAAGAATTTCAGGATTTTCCACCATAATTTCCTTAATGTCCACATTTCGCGGAATATCACTCCCACTAGATTGACCGTTCTCAATGACCGTGCGTTTTCTAACTCAACTATTCTCTTACTATGGATAGGACAATAAAATCTATATCCTTTAGATCGTTCTGGATAGCCGATGAAATTACCACTAATGGTTCTTGCATCGAGCTTCTTTTCATGCGGATTGTATATCCTTACTTCTGCAGGGCAACCCCACACATGGAGATGCCTTAAACTAGGTTTCCTATTTGTCCACAGTTCATAAGGCGTTTTAGAAACTGACTTACTAGGAACCCTGTTTAGTAAATCTGCCGCAATTCTTAATGCATGCATCCACAAGGATAAAGGTATAGAACTAAAACTTAGCATACTTCTAACCATCTCCATAAGAGCACGATTTCTCCTTTCAGCCACACCATTTTGTTGAGGCGTACCGGGCATTGTGTATTGAGCACAAATACCACGCTCCTCAAGGAACTTCGCAAACGGACCTGGACATTGTCCATCTTCAGTGTACCTCCCATAATACTCACCACCTCTATCAGATCACAACTTTAACTTTTGTATCATGTTGGCTTTCAACTTCATTTATGAATATATCTAAGTAGGTCACTGACTGAGACTTTTCATGCAACATGTATACATAACCATACCGCGAGAAGTCATCAATAAAGGTAATAAAATATTTTTCACTACTCCAAGTGGGAACATCAAATGGACCACATATATCCGTGTGAATTAGCTGTAATGGTTCAGTACTTCTTGTGGCGGTAAATTTTGATATATATGTGAGGTTTCCTTTCCTTTAATGCACCCCACACATATGCTCTAGTCATCAAATTCCAACTGAGGCAAGATTTCATTCTTCACTAGCCTCATCATTCTTTCCTTGGATATGTGACCAAGTCTTTGATGCCTTAAGAAAGCATAAAGCTCATTATGCGCACTATGTTTATTACCACTAATTTCAACATTAAACAGAGATCCCGCAAAATAAGTATAAAGATTAAAGCGGTATAAATTATCAATTAGAGTACCAGATCCATAATAGTACATATCCTTACATAATTTAAACACACCACTTCCAATCTCAAACTTATAACCTAATTTATCTAACACTCCTGCAGAAACTAAATTTCTAGCACACTCGGGAACATATAGACACTTCTCCAATTCCAATTGGTAACCACTGTTTAGGATCAACTGGTAGGTTCCAATTCCTTCGATTAGTGCCTTCATTCGGTTCCCCATGTACAAGTACCTTTCAGTTCCTCTTATGGGTTGAATCGAAAGGAATCCCCGAGTAACGTGTGAAACATGAGTGGTTGCGCCCCTATCTAACCACCAGGTATTATTTGGAACTTCTATAAGGTTTGATTCATAACATACTGAAACATAGTACATACCTTTCTTTTCGAACCAACTTTTACGTTTTGGACAATCCTTCTTGAAATGACCATTCTTCTTGCAGAAGTGACACTTTAGATCCTTACAGATTTCTACTGCTAGCTTCGTTATGAACCACAAAATGGGCAGAATGCTCTTTAGTTTTCTTTAGTCATCCTTCCTCTTGAATCAACATGGCTTTAACATCTTGAAGGTTCCATTTATCTTTGATGGTGTTGTAGTTCACCTGGAACTGGCCAAAATCTGGAGGAAGAGAGTTCATAATAAACTGTACAAGAAAATTTTCATTCACGTCCATTCCCATTGACTTTAACTTTGCTGCAAGGTTAGTCATACTAGTCACCTGATCATGCATCGAACACAACTAGTTGAATTTCTTGGTTGTTAGTTCACTCATGAGAGTTCCCACGATGGACTTATCTGCAAGGTCTGACTGGGAAAACTCCTTGATCAGTACCATAAATTCCCTTGCATTTTCAGTCTTGGGCATAGATGGCTTGATGTTATCAGTGATCATCATGCGCATAAAGTTTAGGCTCTGTCGGTTAGACCTTTCCCAAGCCTCATAAAAATACTTATCTTCATCGGTACTTTCATCAGTAAGAGCCGCGGGTTGCTCCTCCATTACTAATGCCATGTCTAAGTTCATGACTCCCAAATGAAACCAGACATATTCAGCCCATTCAGCATAATTCAGCCCATTAAACTTGACCAGACAATTCATAGCGACTGCAAACATTAATTGTGCTCACTTGTTAATAGGCGTTCGATAATGTATTCAAACATCAACTTTAATCACATCTTTAAGAACATCTTTGGATGAAACTTAAATACGAAACTAAAACCACAATGCTGCTAATACTTTAACACATGTAGCCACACTTAAGCAAAAAATATATATCATCTTTGGATAAATTATATATATATATCAAGTATATTGCTAGTCCCTCTTATGTCACAAATTAATCTTGCAATGGCCACCTTTGGGTGATCACAGCGTAAAAATTAGTGACTACAATATACCATGAATTATTAGCAACAAAAACCAATTTGCACTATAAATATTTGACCGTAAAATGCTAGGCCACGTTGGTGACAAATCAGCATGCTCTCCAATAAATATTTATTCGGCAAAATCACATGAATAATTATACCAATATATTGTTTTTTGGTCTAATAATTATATGGACAAAATCTATAATTTTAGACACAAAACATACTTTACCAAAATATGATCATCTATGGAACACAATGCCATAATGCGAGCAATGATCAAAAATTAAAGAACGGCAACAAGTCTTGTTCCATAGGATGAGAGAAAGAATAGATCGACAAAATAACGGATCAAAATCTCGACTTTAATGTGAATTAGAAGTGTTGCAACAACAAGGCTCTGATACCAAATGTAAGCAAAATTTCTTTAAGTGCGAAAGATTTGCAATACAAATGATTCAACAAAACATGCATGAGAATTTTCTGTTCATGATCCGAGTGTACCTTGCTCCATCATGAAAAACCCTCCTTATTCACGCATTTAATATCTCAGGAAAATGAATGACTCAGTTCCCGCGTCCCAATATAAATCAATATGAATCAGCAGCCAGCACCACTAGGGAAAACCTTATACACCGAATCTTAGTAGCAGCGTGGGTCAGGAAAAGGCGCTACTGCTAATTAGCAATAGCGCGGGCCCAAAACAGGCGCTATTGCTACCAACTTAGCAGTAGCGCGCTCGGTAGAACCACGCTGCTACTAAAATTGACCGACCGTTCCTGCCACCCTAGGTTTAGCAGTAGCGCGCCCGCGCTAACCGTGCTACCGCTAAAGTAAAAGTAGTACCGCTCTTTTTGTGCAGGTCGCTACTGCTAAATTTGAAACTGGCCACATGGCGGGCCTTGCTTAGCAGTACCGCGCATGCCAAAAGCCCGCTACTGCTATCTTATTAGCAGTAGCGCGTTTTACGCCCAGCGCTACTTCTATGCCACAACCATACCACCTTTTTCCTCCCCCTCCCCCATCCTCTCTTCCTCACTTTCCCCTAGCTCCCACCTCCTCTCTCCCTCACTTTGCTTCTTCCTCACTACTTCTCCCCCCATTACTCTCCTTCTACCTACCTTTCTCTCTCTTTATTACTCCTAGCTAACTACACCACCTCCATTAATGCATCTCCTTTCTCTTTTTCCTCCCCCCTCCACTAATTGAACTTGTCTCCTCCCAAACTAGCTAGCTAGATAGATGTAGCATTTAGTGAAGTTACCTATATACCCCTAACTAGATCTAGCCTTGTCAAGAGGAGCTTTGTCCACTTTTGATCTCCCTAACTACATCATCATCTCACCGTGCTCGATCTCGAGATAGGTGATTAAAAATATATGCTTTTGCAAGAATGGAAATATGTGTATGTGTGTGTGATATGACATAATCGGGCGATATGATGGAAATTGTATGTGTGGCATGAGTTGACGCCGAATTGTGCTTGTGAGTTGCCTATGTTTTGCCGAAATATCGATTTATTTCCATTTCAGCGAATTCTGGGCAAACTCTATATGTCCTGTTTTTAGGGGAAGGTCATGCCGAATATTCTATGACTTTGATGCATGCATGCATTTTTATAATCAATTTTTTTATTATTATCGTGCATGCATTCATGATGGTCTGTGGAACGATGGTGGACAGGTGGTTGCGGTCGGGGGTGCAGGACATGAAAGAAAATAACTTGACAGAGGTTTTATGTCTGTGTCGAAGATGCAGAGGACGAGTTTGGCTCGACCCCTATGAGGATGGTCGTGTCGAAGCGCACCTGCTCATGACTGGTTTCATGGATGGCTATATTTGGTGGATAATTAAAGATGAGGATGATGATGTTGAGGACGCCGACAGGGCAGGCAATGACGACACAGGGCAAGACGAAGAGATGATCGATAATGGCGGCGGAGAAGGGGCCGGACATGGCGGCGGGGAAGAGGCCGGACATGGCGGCGGAGAAGGGGCCGGACATGGCGGTGGAGAGAACTTGGACTCCACGCCGCAGAATTCGTCAATACAAGGTTCAATCGTGCGGGACCCTCATGTTCAAGCACTGCTTCGCAAGGAGACGAGTACTGAGAGAGCTGCTTCTAGAGAGGAGGCCAAGCTGCAGCAACTGGTGGTAGACTCGAACACTCCATTGTATCATGGTTGCAATCCTGAGGTGACCCGCTTGAGTTTCACGCTCGAACTCCTGAAGACGAAGGCTAAAAACAAATGGACCGACACCAGCCTCGATGATCATCTCAAGTACCTAAAGGATGTTCTTCCCGCAGGGAATCTATGTCCTACTAGTGTGGATGAGGTTAAGAAGATCGTGTGCCCTCTTGATCTGCGGCATGTTAGATACCATGCATGCATCAACAACTGCATAATTTATCGGAGGGAGCACGCGGAAAAAACAAGCTGTCCGATGTGCAATGCTTCTCGATACAAGAAGGCCGGGAAGAAATCTCCCCAGAAAGTTGTATGATACTTACCGATCACTCCCCGTCTCCAGCGGTATTTCGTAGATCCCAAGGAAGCAAAGCTCATGCACTGGCACACGGAGAGGAAGAAGCCTAACGACGGAGATGAGCCGAAGCTGAGACACGTCGTGGATGGAAGCCAGTGGAGAGCATTCAATGGAGAATATCGGTATTTCGCATGTGATGCAAGGAACATCGTGCTTAGCACATGTACCAATGGCATGAATCCGTTTGGCAACCAGAACACCAACCATAGCACATGGCCCATGTTTGTATGGATGTACAACCTCCCCCTGGTTGTGCATGAAGTCAAAGTACATACACATGAGCATGCTGATTCAAGGTCCGAAACAACCGGGAAATAATATTAATATGTATCTGGGGCTACTTCAAGAGGATTTAGACACGTTATGGAAAAAACCGGCCAAGACATGGGACGCCAGCAAAGGCGAGTATTTCTATATGAGAGCCGCGTTGATCACGACGGTGCACGACTATCTCGGTTATAGATATGCCACAGGCCAGGTGTGCCATGGATATTGCGGATGCATGCGGTGCATGGATGATATGATGTCTCAGCAGCTAACATCAAGGAAAGATGGTGGGTCTGTGAAAATCGTGTACATGGGGCATCGACGATGGCTCGAGAAGGACGACCCATGGAGATCTATTCCATGGTGAGGCTGAGCATCGAGGACCTCCATGTAAGCGGAGCGGCGCTGAAATCGATGAGCTGTTGAAAAACTGGGAGAAGTGCCCCGCGCCGGGAAAGACGATGAAAAAGGCGCCGGAGCCGCTACTGAAGTTATGGAAGACGAGGTCTGTTTTCTGGGACTTGGAGTACTGGCACAAACTCAACACGCCTCATTGCATTGATCAAATGCATATCTGTAAGAATGTCCTTCAGAGCTTGCTTGCGAAACTGATGAACATGCCAGATAAGACCAAGGATGGGCCGAAGGCAAGAAAAGACTTGCAGGATTTGAAATCAGGGAAGACCTGCACATGCCGCCCCGTAAAAATTAAGAGGAGACAAAGACGAAGACAGAGGCGCAGGAGAAGAAGGGCAAAAAAGTAAAGGAAGAGGATTATTGCCCCCTTCTTGCTTCACCTTAAGTCCGTCTGAGATCGATCAATTCTTCAAGTGCCTTACCGGAATCAAAGTTAGTTCCAGTTACTGTGGCAAGATAAGCAAATATCTAGACACGAATAAGAAAAGGTTCAGCGGAATGAAGTCCCATGACTGTCATGTGACGATGAACCAGATACTACCTATTGCCCTTAGAGGGATAATGGACAAGCACGTCCGTGACACGCTTATTGGTCTCCGCAACTTTTTCGACGTCATCTCTCGAAAGTCGATCAGTGTGAAGCAGCTCGGAATGCTATAGGAAGAGGTCGTTGTGATACTAAATGATCTTCAGATGTACTTCCCGCCCGCGTTCTTTGACGTCATGGTGCATCTGTGCGTCCATATTGTGGACGACATAATAGACATGGGGCCGTCATTCCTGCACAACATGATGCCATTTGAGAGGATGAATGTGATCATCAAAGGATTCGTTCGTAACATGTCCCGTCCGGATGGAAGCATCGTCCATGGCTATTTGACACAAGAGTGCATCTCTTTCTGCGAGAATTTTCTATATGGCGCAGACCAGCCGCCTGGTTTTGGTTTGCCCGTTAACAAGCATGATGGGAGGCTCGAAGGAGAAGGTCACTCCAACGGTCATAGGGGACTGCACGTGGCCTACTCAGATCAACGCAATGACTTTGATAGAGCAAACTTGGTAGTGCTACAACACCTAGACCAGGTAGATCCTTCCGTGGCACTGCACAAAGAAACTATCGCAAAGAAGTATCGTGACCGGGGGGTATCTAGGACGGACGCCGAAGTTACTAGAGAGCAAAACTCCACTTTCCTGCATTGGCTCAAAGAGCATATTATTGCTAATCCCCGGGAAGAGGGCTCTAAGGACGAATTGCTCATATAGGCCTTAGCATAAGGCCCCTCACCTAACCTCTTCACCTATCAGGCATACGATATCAACGGATACATGTTCTACATGGAGGCCAGAGATATGGACAGTGATGATCAGAACTCAGGGGTGACGATGGAATGCATGACCGGCAACGACAATGGCTCAACTGAGAGATTTTACCGAAGGGTCGAGGAGATCTGGGAGCTTGACTACTCTGGACTGCACAACGCGACGATGTTCCGTGTCAGATGGGCTAAGAATGTCAAAAGAGAAAACCGATATTTCACTACCATGAATATACCCGACGCCAAGAGCGCTACCATGAACGCTACCGCAAAAAACAAGCCACGGGTTCACGCTAAGCACGTGACACAATGCTTCTTCATAACCAACCAGTGCAATCCCAGCCATTTTATCGTGAGGAGAGGCAAAAGGAACATCATTGGAATGGATGGAGTCGCCAACGAGGAAGACTACGACCAGTATGGCAACCCAATGAGGGAAGATGATTATGATGACGATGACGATGAAGTATACGTCAAAAGAAGAATCAATACTACATGGAAAAGGAAATGTCACAATGAGGGGCTCAATTATTCTTCAATGAACAAGAAGGGAAAGAAGCTCACTCAAAAACGAAAACGTTGACTCTGAGGAACCGTTATCGGTCAAATGATGTAATATACATGTTCCTATTTTGTGTACACACTTAACCATTATGCATGGTTCAAATGATGTAATATATATGTTCCTATTTTATATACATACTTAACTGCAAATGATGCAATATATATCGCCTTAGTTATATACATTGTATCACCTTCCCTTCGTTCCTGCTCTCAGAAAAAAGGAAAAGAAAAGAAAAGAAAAGGGAGGGAAAATAAAGGAAAAGAAAATAGAAGAAACAAACAGGAAAACTACTATAGGTATTGGTTATAGCAGTAGTGCTTTTCTGAAAAAGAGCTATAGCTAGTCAAACTACAGTAGCGCTGTCTGGAGAAAAACACTATAGCTACCTATGATAGCAGTAGCACTTTTTGGCTAAACGTGCTATAGCTAACTTATCTATAGCGCGTTTTGCCGAAATGCGCTACTGCTATGTTGACTTAACCACCCAATTCCCCACTCTCTGCTTCTTCCCCCAAATCCCCACTCTCTCTTCCCCCTCGTAGCCGCCGGAGGCCTGCCCTCGACGCGCCCCTGCGCTCGCCCCCGACCCCCCGAGCTCATGGGGAGAGAAGAAAGTTTTGAAGGTCTCGAACAGGCTCACAAGATCAATATTATCGCCCCTCACCACATCTTTGAGTTGATCCCGGCGCCCCCGAGCACCGAATCCCCTCACATTTCAAAATAAGGCTCTCATTTGAAAGAAATATTTTTAATACGGAGACTCGACCTGTAGGGTGCCAAGCAGGATTTAGCGCGTTTAGAGGCACCCTTCTTCACAGAAACTAGAGGGGCAACATCCCTATTTGTCCCTCCGCCCGATCCCACTTCAGCCACAACCAAATGGGTGGGAGGGGCTGCAACAAGCTCTTGTTCTTTGGCAATGGCTACTTGAGCCACCTCATTGGCTCTAATCAGCGCAAGCATAGAAGAGGGGGAGCCAACATTGTGATCAAAAGATATACCAACATCTGAAAGAACCTTAGTCAGGTGATCGTCCAAATCAGAGGGGAGGACAAGTCTAATCGGGGAGGAGGGAGAATTCATAGCATTAGACGGAGTTGGGGTGGGGAAATACCTGAAGCCAGAAGATCACGGGCCGCCGCACGACGAGAAGCCTTGTCCGCCACCCGAACACCGCTGTCGCGGATCCGGCCACTCTTACGCGCCGTGATGAGGGAGAGTGGATCGGAGTAGAGCGCGGCGCCACCGGAGAAGACTGGCCCGCTGCATCGCCCATATCAGCGTCCAGGCAGCGGCAAAGCCCCGCCGTGGAAAGCTTGGTGCCCGAGGAAGCGCGACTGCGTGCCAAGAATTTCCGCATGGAAGATTTCCGCTTGGGGAGAGCACCAGCAGAACCACGAGGGGGAGAGACAGGGAGATCCTCAATTCCAGACAGCGAAGGCGAGCCCGGGTGAGCTAGCACATTGGAACAGACACTAGAGGAAGGCGTGCCAGCCGGAATAGGGGTTGGGGAAGCCTGAGCCGTCATCTTCCCCGCCACAGCATCCTCCCCCATATTCTTGCTCTTCGAGGCGTTGTCCTTGAAAAGTTCCCGGGATTCACATCCCACGTCATCCCATTCAGAAGTCGTGAAGTGTGGGTGAGAGCCCCCGCTCTGGTTGGCCGCATCATCCCCATCCCCCTCACGGTTCTCAGCCAGGGGAGGAGGAGGAGGGGGAGGGATATTAGCGATGTCACCCCCTTCAACACGGACCCGTAGTCTAAAGCCGTCGGACGAAGGGAACACATCGCTAGAACCATGAATGCACAGAGGATCAACATACCAGAGCTTGAGACGGACAGGGCCAAGAACAAGAAGGGACTCCAGATCGACCATAATCGGCTTGCCAATCAGAACACCAAAAGCCAACACAAATTCGGAAGAATGCAGGGTAGGAGGGATATCGTCAATGAGGACCCAGACCTCCGAGAGGGGGGAGATGGTCTTGGCACCATTAGAGGCCGCTTTGACCGAGACCACGAGCTGGTTGATAGGCAGGGTAAAGCTGGTGCAGGAGGAGATCATTTTGAGGCTGCCTTTAGAAGGGAAAACCGCAGCAAATTCAAAGTCAGAGAGCTACCGGATCTGCCAGCCCCAACCTCCGTCATCCCAAAGCTTCAGTTCATCCAGGAGAATCTGAGGAGAGATCTTGTGGTCATTTATGTTGATGATAGTAGCATTGGATAAGGCAGGGGCAACAGCCACCTGTGGGATCTCGCTATCAAAGGAATAGAAAGAACATCCAGGGAGACCTTGGCCATACAGCACAAAAGAGGCAGGCTTGCGGCGGTTCTGACAGTCCACAGTGAGATGACCATCTTCTCTGCATATGAGACAGAATGGGGGATTGAAGCATCGGGACTTGAAGTGTCCGGGTTGGTGGCAGGCGAAGCAAGTGAGATTAGGGTTGGGATTTTGTGGTTGGCCTAGCGGAGTTGACGGACAAGCAGGAGGAGGAGGGGGAGGGGGCAGGATCCCATCGCCCTGGCCGGAGGAGGACGAGCCCGGGCCGGAGGGGGGGGGACCTCATATGATGGCTTCGCCCCGGTTTCTCCAAGTGGAGTCCCACGTGTCTGTGAAGAGGCAAGCCGAAGCGCGTTCCTTTTGCATGAGCCGTGTGCAGGACCGAACGTGTGTGGGGTGCAATGCGACCGCGATAGGGGTGCTGTGAGTGTACCGCCTTTTTCCTTTTAAACTTAGTGCTTCGCCCCCTCAAAAAAGAACTTGGTGCTTCGCGCGATCCATCGATACTACTAATAGTAATCCGGTAATCCCGACTAAAACGGTGCGGTCGAGTCTTTTCCCACGTGATATGCTAGGATGTTGGCTTAGTTGGGTTTTTTAGGACGACTAATTCTACACCTATATAATCCCAGTTACGTAATTAACGTAATGTAAAACGTGTGAGCTGTTGATTGTAGATTGGGGGGAGGGAGGGGCCCACCACCATGAAAATAAGGGAGGAGAGAGAGAGAGGCAATTTACGTTAACCCTTTTGTAGGTTCCCGTAGATGTAAAAAGATGTGAAATGCGTGAATGTGTAGTGGACGAACTATTGGAGTCCCTAAGATAAATTGTGTATGTAGACCCTACGTGTTTATTTACTTCGCATGTTAGCTTTGTCTCGGGTCAAACCTTCTAAGTTTATACACACAAAAACGAATCATCATTCCATATACTCCTACAATATATCTTACTATTATTGTGAAAGTTCATATACACCAGACGAGACTAATGCAAACACAGAAGATTTTCATTACATTCCTAACTTTTATAGGACAGAAAAAAAGAAACCCGACCCTAAACCTATTCTACGGAGGTGACCGACGTCCTCCATCTGTGATCTCCATGTACGGGGGCAGGGCTCAAGACCCGTGAAGTGAAGGTGCGGTCTCCGGCGAGGAAGAGTAGAACACGGGAGATGGACCGGCCAGTTGGCACACCATGCCTGGCCGCCTCCCATACCCTACTCATCCTCGGGGGAGTCGCCGACCTCGGCGGTGCTGGACGTTGGATGGCGGCAAGTAGGATGCATGGCCGATGGTGCTCCCGTTGTCGGCCGCCAGCGTGGCCACCGCTTGTGTGGTCGCATCCACGTCTGGCTACGCCGCTATTGCGTCACGAGTGGCGACTTGAGCGATGGCGGCGACCTCGAGCTTCATCCCCGAAGACAAGCTCTCCTCCAGAGCGTTCACGCTCGCAGTCATGGCGGTTGTGGTGCCAGGTAGCAGGACGATGCGCTACGGTGTGGAGTTTAGCCGGGCGTTGCCGCTTTATGTAGCGCATTCCGGTGAGGCCAAGCGTCTTGGTGCATCATTAAGTCGCCGGAGTTGGTTCCTCGGGCATCGAGCCTCTTAACGACGGCATACGGACGGACAACATGAATGCGGGCAGCTGGCGCCAGCTGGGAACGCACCACGCGACGGCGCGAGGGACGGTTTTTTTGGTGTGCCAGGGTAGTCAGCTACGGTCATGGCAACATTGGAGACGCCCTTTGCTCACATGCGATCCCCACATGTCATTGAAAAAGCAAGACAACCCGGCATAGTCTCAGGTCCTGGGGATGCAGTTGGCCGTGCTACACCACTCTGCAGATGCGTCGCGGCGCGCGCGCACTTCGGCGCCTCGTGCATCCTTGATGAGCCGGGTGTTGATTTGCTGGTCGTGCCACAGCGCTAATGCCACCCTCGGCACACTGAA
Organism: Triticum aestivum; assembly: GCF_018294505.1. Taxonomy (NCBI): domain Eukaryota; kingdom Viridiplantae; phylum Streptophyta; class Magnoliopsida; order Poales; family Poaceae; genus Triticum; species Triticum aestivum. The sequence continues at coordinate 284,732,468 of NC_057805.1, forward strand.
GCCGACCGTGTCCAGTGACGATGAGCGTGTCGCTCACCGCGGTCGCCGTGTACAGTGGCGGTGTGGGAGCTGCGCCACGTTGCTGGCCCGCACGACCAACATGAACGGTTGCCGGTGGCGACGAGGTCGTGGGCCAGCTCCTCCATTGGACTAGTCTGCGCCACATCGTCCCGATAGGTGTGGCCCACATGTCGGTTTCCCTGTTTTCCCGGCCAAATTCGAGCGTCAGTGCTCTGCGTTGCGCATTAGGCACAAAACAGGTGGTTTTTGTGCCCTGGTTCAAATGTGGTACAGTACCAAGTTGTTACCCTAGCCCCAAGTGTGGTGGTTTTGGGTATGGTACCACCCTTTTCTTTTTCAACTAGTGAAGCGTAACACTTGATTAAGTAGCTGGAAGGTGTGCTAATGTAGGTGTCCGACTGTTTGAAGGAATAATTGAGGTGTGCCCGGTCCATGCCCGCATTTAGGGGTCCAACTTTCCATGTTCCGGCAGTAGTAACTATACTAGTCCCTACGTACTCCCTCTGTTTTTATTTACTCCGCATTTTAGCTTTGCTCAAAGTCAAACTTTGTAAACTTTGACAAAGTTTATAGACAGAAATAATAACATGACCTTGACGCATCAATTCTCTGGGTCGAGCTATCAAGTACGATTGGCTGCGCCCGTGTGAACGTCCAAGTTATCGATCCACCATCCTGAGTTATTATCTTTTTTTCTGGGGTGGACTTCACACCAGTTATTAACTGCTGACGCGTGCCCCGTGTACACAGTCTCGCATGACCTTCCCGCTAGCACGATCCAAAATTAGTTGAATGATCCCACAGGAGGCAAAATCTCCCGCCTCCTTCTAAAATTTCCGCCACCTAGTCTTTAGCATGCGAAATTCTCCTTTTGTCCTTGGTGCACGGAGAACAACAGTTACAATACCGTCCTCATCTACATAATAGGTCGGGGTTGCTGTGGTAACTTTCGGTTCCCCCACCACATAGCACCCCCATTTCCTCTCCCCCTCCCACAAAAACGACTAACTCGACAACACCAGAGCATCTTACACCATGCCGTCCGTACTTCATCGGCGTTTCTACCCCTCCCCTCTCGAAACCCTAGACTGGTCATCCACCGGCGTACCAAAGCCCATTCACTGCCAGCGACGTCCAGCTCGCCGGATCTACTTCTGTGGCTGCATCTAACCCTCCACCTCCCCTAGAAACAAGTAGACTGCTGATCCACCACTGTTCCACAACCCATTCAGTGTCGGCCTTGTCCACGGCGCCGGATCTGCTTCACCTGTACTCTCGTCAACCGCAGCGCATCTGTAGCGGCTCCTTCGTACTCCCCACCGGAGACCCTTCGTCCACAACCCCCGGAGCCTTCCCACCGATGGCCCCGTCGACGTCCTCTAATCCTCTTCGTTGACACCTTTCTCAACCCTACCAGAGCTGCTTCGCTGACACCATCGTCAAACATACCAGAGTAGCTTCACCTATACCATTCTCAACCCTACCGGGCCGCTTTGCCAACTCACAAGTCCACGGCCTCAGATCCGCTCCGTCGCACCCTCGTCCAACCTATCGGAGCAGCTTCTGACGTCCCGTCCACGGCCGCAGATCTGCATCATCGACACCATCCTGAACCCAACCACCGGAGCAGCTTCACCGACGCCCTCGCCCACGGCCTCAGATCCGCTTTGCCCACACCGTAGTCCACCCTACCGGAGCCGCTCCACAAACACCCTACTCGAGGGTTCTAGATCTCCTTACCGGAACCCGACAGCCAGCGCAGCGTCATCACCCTTGACGTTTCTAACCTGATTCCGACCATCTGGCAAGATTCCAAGCACCCACCATGGCCTAGGTACTTGTCACCTTTAAACCCGTCCAACATCACCTGCCTGATGTACTTCAAATATACTAACAGGTCGTTGTTACATGTTATGCAGCTGGCAAAAACTACAAGGACTATGTTTCTTCTGGATCTAATAGCTTGGCCAACCAAGATCCTAGACTGAGGCATTGCTATGATCTTGTAAGTGCGTCTTTTCCAAAACAGTTCACTGATGATTATCTCTCAAACCAACTCTATGGTCAGGAGGCGAGGAAGGTTTTCATACAACACCCACGGTTCAATATTGAAGTGTTCCTGAAGAAGACAAAGGATGGAGGGTCAATCATCCACAGGCACTGGCCTAAATGCAAAGACCTTCAACATGAATGAAGGCTCAATATCCGCCTTTCGCTTCAGCAGTTTTCCAGATGAGATGCATCTATCTATATACCGTGTATGATGCTAATTTCGGAAGGTTCTACATGTTGCATGTGAAACTTGGTGCTGGTGCAGATGTGTAATGGGGTAGCTGAGTGCTGAAGCTCTATCATGTTGTACTATGATGTATTTCAATTATGAAATCCTGCTTCCTTAATATGGAAATGAAATATATTATGTGCTTAATATGAATGTCAATTAGATTAATAAATGGATTATTAATAATAGGGCAATTAGCCTGCTAATTGGGTTTTGCTCTTGCAAACGGTTATTCAGAAAATACCGTGGGCGATGACCTCAGGCAACGCACACAGTTTCTAGGAATAAACCGTGTTGGATCAATGAACAATCACACATGACCTTCTCTTGAAAACTGTTTGCGTTAGGCCACCTTGCGCAAACGTTTACCACATAAAAACTATGTGTGATGGACAGCCTTTGCCACACAGTTTCTTCTATGCACCGTGTGTGATGCATTCAATAACGCAAATGATAAAATTGTTAATATCGTGTGCAATGGCAATGCTATCACAAACGATTTAACAGGGAAAATTGTGTGTGATGTACCTGTGAACGGAAACGTTTTCCTTGGAGCGAATGTGTGGGATGTACATATGAACGGAAACGTTTAGCGGGGACTGACTGTGTGGGATGTACTTGCGACCAGAAATAATTTCTCCTGTATAATTGTATTTTTGGCTCTACTGTACGTATTTCCGTATTTGAGCGCTCACCGGCATTTTGCCGAGCGTGTGTGCCATGAGGCATATCCCCAATGGTTTCTGGGCCGTGTGGGAAGGCCCCCCTATCGCCATCACTCACTAGGCGACGATGCCAAATGCCGTCGCGGAAAGGGGTTAAAAACCGTTTGTATAGCACCGACGCGTACCAGTGCTGTGCCATCCATCGTCCCGAGCAGCACAGGGAAAGTCTGACGTTGAATCCTGTAATGGATGTCGTCGATGGACCCTGGCACCAGTGGCGGTGGCAGGACTATGATTGATCGATTGACCACTTCTTCGACATGCACGAACACTCGATACAGGTACATCCCTAACGTGGTCCGCAGCGGCCATGGTGGCAACGAATAGTACTACCCCGGTTCCTGCATTGGTATCTCAACACCAATCACCTTCGTATGGTGGACGACATCTTCATCCATGCCATAACCGTTAGAGCCCAGCTGTCTAGAGGAACAAACATACTTACGAGCTCACCTACAAGGTCGTTGATAAGCTCATTCATGGAGTCGCTGTTCCAAGCACATCGAGGCATGCCGTGGAAGGTAAGCTTTGTTAAAAACTCAATCTCAGAGGGCACCGAGCCCCATCCTGGGTGCCATCGATCAAAGCTCACCAGCGCGCTATCAGAGAACAAACGCCAGGAAGATTCAAACACACCACTGCAGTCGAAAGTTGTCCAGAACCTGACGAAGAAATCAGCCAGTGGCGGACAGACTTCGACTAGCAAGTCACTTATTTGGATGTCGTGCGCAATGCCAAGAGCTTTGACAATGTCGTCCGGCGAGACGGGAGGCCGGTCGCCGTTGATGGTTACCATCAGCACTTTGCTGGCAAACTGGTCGTCAAGCGCCACCATGCCACTGTTGAGCGACAGAACGCAGCGCCCGAAGGTAGGACGGACCTCAAGATCTCCGGCTCGGAGATCCGCGTTGACCGGTGACATGATAGTGCGCTTGAGTACAGGGAGTACATGAGGGGGATTTGGGGGAACTAGAGTAGGAATCGAGATTCCAGAGGTGGGGGAGGAGCGGGAGATTGGGGATGAAAAGGTAGCATGAATTTCGAACACACGCCAATATGCTCTTGGCGCGCAAGCGCACGAAAACACCAGTGGCGCCCACATGTTGGCATAAGAGTCCTTATTCTTTCTTTTTTTGAGAGCCTGGCCTTTTTTTGTGGATCTTTTGAGATCCCGGCCTGAGAGTCATAATTGACCTGTTTGGCATTGCGTTACTACTCGGCTCATATTCAACGACACCTCACTAGCCGAAACAAGTGTACATTATCGAAAAGACACTGAGGTCGAATTTTAACTTGAAAAAAGGAGATATACTCTGAACACTGGAGAATGGTGATGCCCTCATTTAGCCCACCTGCAGTTCGAGACAATAAACAGTTCGAAACAACGATATATAGAACATTCAAACACTGACTAGTGACTACTACTGACATAAACAGCAAGAGATGATAGTTCATAAGAAGTCTTGGTACACCACCAAAACGCACCCATCTGCAACGCTCAGACTCGTGATCCAGACGAGAATGACATTCTAAATAGAGGCAACTATTACATAGTAAGAGTGACATAGACGAGGATGACCAAATGACAAGGAATATGCATAACAAAAGAGAGAACTAAGCAGCAAAGACAACAAGTCATTCAAAGAGGGATGATCCAACACCATCATAATTTGCACCCCCACTTCAACGACCAGTGATCCGGAGACACCAGTAGTCCACCCTTTCGACGCAACAACCCAATTACCTATCAACCTGAAGGCTTGAACCAGATCACTGCCTGTCGGACTTGAGACATCCAAGGATCAAAGTTAATCCAGATGCCCTTGTCATTCTCACCTTCTTTTGGCTGCAGGCTGTATCGTTGACAATCAGGGGAGTTTGCTCCTGAAGTCCTAGGGCTCCCCATGCAGACACAGTTTTCCATAGCAAACAGAGCCTCTCTGCCATCAAGGTCCTTGCCAGCGGTGATCTCCTAGTTAATCAGATAATTGAGTCCAAGAAACAGAGAGTGTGAACCAAGGTTGTTTACCCGCCTCCAACTCAAAAATCCGAAAGGCCCCAACAAGCTGGTATCCTGCTCATAGACGTAACAGCCACTGTTCGGATACTCACGTATTTCACGGTGCTTGTATACAGTGGGGTTTTTGCAATATAACTTTTCTGGCTCATGTGTCCGAATGATCATCATTCTTTTGCCGTCGTCTGATTGAGCGAGGAACCAGTTGTGCTTCCCTATTTTTGGCAAAGGTGGTGTGATTACAAAGGGCAGTAACTGTAGGGAGACTGCACCCTATCAAAAAGGACAGGCAATGTTAATGTAAGATCAACATTGTTTGGAGTATTTGTAGGATAATGCAAGAAACAACATTGATATGTCCCTATTGGAACTAGGACGAAAATACAGGGAAATGTATAATGGGTTCGAATGCTGTGAAGTCTCCGTCGTATCTATAATTTTTTATTGTTCCATGCCAATATTCTACAACTTTTGCATACTTTTGGCAACTTTTTATACTATTTTTGCGACTAACATATTTATCCAGTGCCAGTTCCTGTTTGTTGCATGTTTTTTGTTTCGCAGAAAATCCATATCAAACATAGTCCAAACGGGATAAAACTTACAGAGATTATTTTTGGAATATATGTGATTTTTGGGAAAAAGAATCAACGCGAGACAATGCCCGAGGGGCCCACAAGGTCGGAGGATGCGCCCCAGGGGGTAGGGCGCGCCCCTGGACCTTGTGGCCACTCCGTAAGGCGGTTGGTGCCCTTCTTCTGGAACACGAAAGCTAATATCCAGATAAAAATCGTGTGAAAATTTCAGCCCAATCGGAGTTACGGATCTCCGGGAATTTAAGAAACGGTGAAAGGCCAGAATCCGGGAACGCAGAAACAGAAGGAAACAGAGAGAGAGAGATCCAATCTCGGAGGGGCATGCCATGGTCTTGGCAAGGTGTATGCATGAGCAGGCCTGCCGCCAGCGCGGTCTAGGCCGATTCAAACATAAACACCGTCTCCAGCGTCTGGCCGCGGAACGCAACAGAGGGAGCCACGGGGCAGCTGCCGTGCTTTCAAAGGCGAAACTCAGGAGAGAAAAACAACACTAGAAGAAGAAAGAAAAGGAAATTCCCCCCTTTTCAAATAAAGACGTGAGAACTGTAAGTTTCATTCCGAGAAGTAGCAAATGGGTTACAGGAGGAAACGCGAAAAATAACAGCCGCGTTTGGCACCTATGCTAGTCTTCTGGTCTTCCCACCAGTGCGGAACATGGGGCTTCCACTAGGCGTGGGCATAGTCGCTGATTAACTGTGTCGTCCGCTAGCACGGATCATGGGGCTTTGATATGTCTCCGTCGTATCTACAATTTTTGATTGTTCCATGCCAATATTCTACAACTTTTACATACTTTTGGCAACTTTTTATACTATTTTTGGGACTAACATATTGATCCAGTGCCCAGTGCCAGTTCCTGTTTGTTGCATGTTTTTTGTTTCATAGAAAATCCATATCAAACGGAGTCCAAACGGGATAAAAACTAACGGAGATTTTTTTGGAATATATGTGAATTTTGGGAAGTGGAATCAACGCGAGACGATGCCCGAGGGGCCCACGAGGGTGAGGGGCGCACCCCAGGGGGCCAGGCGCGACTTAGGCCGTCATGGCCACTCCGTAAGGCGGTTGGCGCCCTTCCTTCTCTGCAAGAAATCCAATATCTGGATAGAAATCGTGTCCAAATTTCAGCCCAATCGGAGTTACGGATGTTCGGGAATATAAGAAACGGTGAAAGGGGATAATCTGTAGCGCAGAAACAGAGAGAGACAGAGAGATAGATCGAATCTCGGAGGGGCTCTCGCCCCTCCCATGCCATGGAGGCCATGGACCAGAGGGGAAACCCTTCTCCCATCTAGGGAGAAGGTCAAGGAATAAGAAGAAGAAGAAGGGGGGCTCTCCCCCCTCTCTCCCGGTGGCGCCGGAACGCCGCCGGGGCCATCATCGCGACAACGATCTATGCCAACACCTCCGTCATTTTCACCAACACCTTCATCACCTTCCCCCATGTATCTACAGCGTTCCACTCTCGCGCAACCCGCTGTACCCTCTACTTGAACATGGTGCTTTATGCTTCATATTATTATCCAATGATGTGTTGCCATCCTATGATGTCTGAGTAGATTTTCGCTGTCCTATCGGTAATTGGTGAATGGCTGTGATTGGTTTAATTTGCTTGTGGTTATGTTGCTGTTCTTTGGTGCCCATCATATGAGCGCGCGCGTGGATCACACCATAGGGTTAGTTGTATGTTGATAGGACTATGTATTGGAGGGCAAGAGTGACAGAAGCTTCAACCTAGCATAGAAATTGATGCATACGGGATTGAAGGGGGACCAATATATCTTAATGCTATGGTTGAGTTTTACCTTAATGAACGTTAGTAGTTGCGGATGCTTGCTAATAGTTCCAATTATAAGTGCATAGAATTCCAAGTCAGGGATGACATGCTACCAGTGGCCTCTCCCACATAAAACTTGCTATCGGTCTAGTAAAGTAGTCAATTGCTTAGGGACAATTTCGCAACTCCTACCACCACTTTTCCACACTCGCTATACTAACTTTATTGTTTCTTTACCTAAACAGCCCCTAGTTTTTATTTACGTGCTCTTTATATTCTTGCAAACCTATCCAACAACACCTACAAAGTACTTCTAGTTTCATACTTGTTTTAGGTAAAGCAAACGTTAAGCGTGCGTAGAGTTGTATCTGTGGTCAATAGAACTTGAGGGAATATTTGTTCTACCTTTAGCTCTTTGTTGGGTTCGACACTCTTACTTATCGAAAGAGGCTACAATTGATCCCCTATACTTGTGGGTTATCAAGAACTTTTTCTGGCGCCGTTGCCATGGAGCAATAGCGTGGGGTGAATATTCTCGTGTGTGCTTGTTTGCTTTATCACTAAGTAATTTTTATTTGCTGTTCTAAGTTGTTCTCTATATTTAGTTATGGATATGGAACACGAAATACCAAAAAAATTTGGTTTACTTGCTACTCATGGAGATGGGGAACCTCCTAAAACACTCGATGCTCATTATGTGAAAGATATTATGTACTACTTTAATAATCCTGAGAAAACCCCATTCAATTATGTTATGGGAGACACATTGGATCAACGTGAATACTTTAGGGATTATCGCTTGACTCAAAAAGGGAAACTATTGTGGGATCAAATTTATATGTTGTATTGGTATGCTAGGAAACTATGCTTGAGATATGATTATACTTGTTGCTCTAGGATGAAGGCTCCATGCCTTCCCTTTTCATGCAAATTTAATGATAATGAAACCTTGGCTTCTTATGCTAATGGTATATATGATTACTATGACGTGGAACGAATAGAAGAATTTGTTGCTTTTAAGGGTGCTTGTGAAATTGAATCTTTGTTTAAAGAGTTTGAAGATTTTGATGATTCAGTTTATAGACCTGAAAATTTAGCTATCCTTAAATATTTCTATGAGAATTATAAATACAATTATGATATTGATGAATTTATTGAGAAAGTCTCCGCTGTCCGAGAAGAGACTAATATTTTGCAGGAGTCTATGGAAGAAGAAATTGATGAAACTGTGATCTCATTGGATGAAAAAGATGATGAGGAGAGCGAAGAACAAAAGGAGGAAGATCGGATTAGCTATCCGTGCCCACCTTCTAATGAGAGTAACTCTCCAACTCATACATTATTTAATGTCCCTTCGTTCTTACTGAAGGATGAATGCCATGAGAATTGCTATGATCCCATTGATTCGTTTGAAATGTCCCTTTTTGATGAACTTGATGCTTGCTATGCTTGTGGCCAGGATGCCAATATGAATTATGCTTATAGATATGAACTTGCTATAGTTCCTTATGTTAAACATGAAAATGTTGCTATTGCACCCACGCATGATAGTCCTATTATCTTTTTGAATTCTCCCGACTACACTATATCGGAGCAGTTTGCCCTCATTAAGGATTATATTGATGGGTTGCGTTTCACTACTACACATGATGATTTTGATAGATATAATATGCATGTGCTTGCTGCTCCTACTTGCAATTATTATGAGAGAGGAACTACATCTCCGCCTCTCCATGTTTCCAATATGATAAAATTGCAAGAAACTGTTTATACTATGCATTGGCCTTTACTATGTGTTCATGAATTGTTCTTGCATGACATGCCGATGCATAGGAAGAGAGTTAGACTTCGTCATTGCTTGATATATGTTGCTTTGTGCTCACTACTAAATTCTAAATCATTGTTGATTAAAATTGGCTTTGATATACCTTGGGATCCGGGTGGATTCATTACTTGAGCACTTTATGACTAGCTTAATGGCTTTAAAGAAAGCGCTGCCAGGGAGACAACCTGGAAGTATTAGAGAGTCATTTATTTCTGTTGTGTGCTTTTATAAAGTTTAAAAACAAAAAAAGAAAGAGGGGAACCCAAAACTTTTCATAAAGGAAAGTGAAATTGAGAGAGACAAGCATTGTTGAAGTGAGGGAGCTCCTTGAACTTTTGTTCGTGCTCACGGAAACTTTGTGAATCTTGATTACAGAAACTTTTCAACAAAAATAATTATCCCCTTGTACAATTCCATTGTATTATAAAAATAATGTGCCAAGATTTGCCTTTAGGATGTTTACATTGCTTGTTGGTTTGTGTGGTGCAAAACAAAACTTTGGCTGTAGTGCGCGATTTTAATTTTTTTACTGGAACGTCAAACAGTTCTGCAACTTTTTGCACTATCTTTCTATACAAATTTTTTATTTTTCCTAATTTTTTCAGAATTTTTGGAGTACCAGAGGTATGGTGAATTTTCAGATTACTACAGACTGTCTTGTTTAAGACAGATTCTGTTTTTGATGCATAGTTTGCTTGTTGAGATGAAACTATCAATATCTATCAGTGGTTTAAGCCATGAAAAAGTTATATTACAGTAGCTACAACGTAAAAACAAAATATGAATTGGTTTGCAACAGTACTTAGGGTAGTGTTTTGCTTTATTATACTAACGGATCTTACCGAGCTTTCTTTTGAGTTTTGTGTGGATGAAGTGTTCGAAGATCGAGGATGTCTCGATGTGAGGAGGAGGAGAGGCAACAGCTCAAGCTTGGGGATTCCCAAGGCACCCCAAGTAAATATTTAAGGAGACTCAAGCTTCTAAGCTTGGGGATGCCCCGGAAGGCATCCCATCTTTCTTCAACATGTATCGGTATGTTTTCAGATTCGTTTCGTTCATGCGATATGTGCAAATCTTGGAGTGTCTTTTGCATTTAGTTTTCAGTTTTCTTTGATGCACCATGCTGGTATGATATATTCCATGGTTGATTTATAGAATGCTCATTGCACTTCACTTATATCTTTTGAGTATGGCTTTATAGAATGCTTCATGTGCTTCACTTATATCATTTGAAGTGTGGATTGCCTGTTTCCCTACACATAGAAAACTGCCATTTGTAGAATGCTCTTTTGCTTCACTTATATTTGTTAGAGCATGGGCATATATTTTGTAGAAAGAATTAAACTCTCTTGCTTCACTTATATCTATTTAGAGAGTTGACAGGAATTGGTCATTCACATGGTTAGTCATATAATCCTACATAAAACTTGTAGATCACTGAATATGATATGTTTGATTCCTTGCAATAGTTTTGCAATATAAAGATGGTGATATTAGAGTCATGCTAGTGGGTAGTTGTGGATTGTAGAAATAATTGTGTTGAAGTTTGTGATTCCGGTAGCATGCACGTATGGTGAACCGTTATGCAACAGAGTTGGAGCATGAGGTATTTATTGATTGTCTTCCTTATGAGTGGCGGTCGGGGACGAGCGATGGTGTTTTCCTACCAATCTATCCCCCTAGGAGCATGTGCGTAGTACTTTGTTTCAATGAATAATAGATTTTTGCAATAAGTATGTGAGTTCTTTATGACTAATGTTGAGACCATGGATTATACGCACTCTCACCCTTCCATCATTGCTAGCCTCTTCGGTACCGTGCATTGCCCTTTCTCACCTCGAGAGTTGGTGCAAACTTCGCCGGTGCATCCAAACCCCGTGATACGATATGCTCTATCACACATAAGCCTCCTTATATCTTCCTCAAAACAGCCACCATACCTACCTATCATGGCATTTCCATAGCCATTCCGAGATATATTGCCATGCAACTTCCATCATCATCATATACATGACTTGAGCATTCATTGTCATATTTCTTTGCATGATCGTAAGATAGCTAGCACGATGTTTTCATGGCTTGTCCGTTTTCTGATATCTTTGCTATGCTAGATCATTGCACATCCTGGTACACTGCCAGAGGCATTCATATAGAGTCATACTTTGTTCTAGACATTGAGTTGTAAGTAAATAAAAGAGTGATGATCATCATTATTAGAGCATTGCCCCAGTGAGGAAAGGATGATGGAGACTATGATTCCCCCACAAGTGGGGATGAGACTCCGGACTTAAAAAAAAGAGGCCAACGAAGCCCAAATAAAAAAGAGAGACCAAAGTAGCCCACCAAAAAAACAAAAAAAAAACAAAAATGAGAGAAAAAGAGAGAAGGGACAATGTTACTATCCTTTTACCACACTTGTGCTTCAGAGTAGCACCATGTTCTTCATATAGAGAGTCTCTTGAGTTATCACTTCCATATAGTAGTGGGAATTTTCATTATAGAACTTGGTTTGTATATTCCAACGATGGGCTTCCTCAAATGCCCTAGGTCTTCATGAGGAAGCAAGTTGGATGCACACCCCCTTAGTTTCAGTTTGAGCTTTCATACACTTATAGCTCTAGTGCATCTGTTGCGTGGCAATCCCTACTCCTCGCATTGACATCAATTGATGGGCATCTCCATAGCCCATTGATTAGCCGCGTCGATGTGGGACTTTCTTCCCTTTTGTCTTCTCCACACAACCTCCACCATCATATTCTATTCCACCTATAGTGCTATGTCCATGGCTCACGCTCATGTATTGCGTGAAAGTTGAAAAGCTTTGAGAACGTAAAAAATATGAAACAATTGCTTGACTTGTCATCGAGGTTGTGCATGATTTGAATATTTTGTGTGGTGAAGATGGAGCATAGCCAGACCATATGATTTTGTAGGGATAAACTTTCTTTGGCCATGTTATTTTGGAAAGACATGATTGCTTTATTAGTATGCTTGAAGTATTATTGTCTTAATGTCAAATGATAGACTATTGCTTTGAATCACTCGTGTCTTAATATTCATGCCATGGTTAGATTACATGATCAAGATTATGCTAGGTAGCATTCCACATCAAAAATTATCTTTTTATCATTTACCTACTCGAGGACGAGTGGGAATTAAGCTTGGGGATGCTGATATGTCTCCGTCGTATCTATAATTTTTGATTGTTCCATGCCAATATTCTACAATTTTTACATACTTTTGGCAACTTTTTATACTATTTTTGGGACTAACATATTGATCCAGTGCCCAGTGCTAGTTCCTGTTTGTTGCATGTTTTTTGTTTCGCAGAAAATCCATATCAAACGGAGTCCAAACAGGATAAAAACTGATGGAGATTATTTTGGAATATATGTGAATTGTGGGAAATGGAATCAACGCGAGACGATGCCCGAGGGGCCCACGAGGGTGAGGGGCGCGCCCCGGGCCCTCGTGGCCACCCTGTAAGGCGGTTGGTGCCCTTTCCCCCCGAGAAAGCCAATATCCATATAGAAATCGTGTCCAAATTTCAGCCCAATCGGAGTTACGGATCTCCGGGAATATAAGAAACGGTTAAAGGGCAGAATCTGAAGCGCAGAAACAGAGAGAGACAGATCCAATCTCGGAGGGGCTTTCACCCCTCCCATGCCATGGAGGCCATGTACCAGAGGAGAAGGTCAAGGAAGAAGAAGAAGAAGGGGGGCTCTCTCCCCCTCTCTCTCGGTGGCGCCGGAACGCCGCCGGGGCCATCATGGCGACAAGGATCTACACCAACACCTCCGTCATATTCACCAACACCTTCATCACTTTCCCCCATCTATCTACAGTGGTCTACTCTCGCGCAACCTGATGTACACTCTACTTGAACATGGTGCTTTATGCTTCATATTATTATCCAATGATGTGTTGCCATCCTATGATGTCTGAGTAGATTTTCGTTGTCCTATCGGTAATTGGTGAATTGCTCTGATTGGTTTAATTGGCTTGTGGTTATGTGGTTGTCCTTTGGTGCCCATCATATGAGTGCGTGCGTGGGTCACACCATAGGGTTAGTTGTATGTTGATAGGACTATGTATTGGAGGGCAAGAGTGACAGAAGCTTCAACCTAACATAGAAATTGGTGCATACGGGATTGAAGGGGGACCAATATATCTTAATGCTATGGTTGGGTTTTACCTTAATGAATGTTATTAGTTGCGGATGCTTGCTAATAGTTCCAATCATAAGTGCATAGAATTCCAAGTCAGGGATGACATGCTAGCAGTGGCCTCTCCCACATAAAACTTGCTATCGGTCTAGTAAAGTAGTCAATTGCTTAGGGACAATTTCGCAACTCCTACCACCACTTTTCCACACTCGCTATACTAACTTTATTGTTTCTTTACCTAAACAGCCCCTAGTTTTTATTTACGTGCTCTTTATATTCTTGCAAACCTATCCAACAACACCTACAAAGTACTTCTAGTTTCATACTTGTTTTACGTAAAGCTAACATTAAGCGTGCGTAGAGTTGTATCAGTGGTGATAGAACTTGAGGGAATATTTGTTCTACCTTTAGCTCCTCGTTGGGTTCGACACTCTTACTTATCAAAAGAGGCTACAATTGATCCCCTATACTTGTGGGTTATCAGGCGTCCACTTGGGCGTGGGTGCGAGCCCCCCTGAGCTCCAGGGGCGGCACCCAGGAGACTCCGGGGCGTGTACAACCCCACTTATTATTACGTGAGAGTGTCACGGGTCGAAACTCCGGAGGTGCTGGACGTTCCAAGCATTCTGGATGGGGACCCTGTCCGGCGTCTCCAAGCGTACGACACCAGTCCTAGAGACGCGGGAGACCCTGAACGGGCCCTTGATACGTCTCGAACGTATCTATAATTTTTGATTGTTCCATGCTGTTATATTATCAATCTTGGATGTTTTATAATCATTTTATATCAATTTTGGTACTAACCTATTGACATAGTGCCAAGTGCCAGTTGCTGTTTTCTGCATGTTTTTTACATCACAGGAAATCAATACTAAACGGAGTCCAAATGCAACGAAAAATCACGGAGAATTTGTTTGGACCAAAAGACACCTAATGGGCCCTGGCTGTGCCTCGGGGGTGCTCCGAGGAGAGCACAACCCACCAGGGCACGCCAGGAAGCCCAGGCGCTCCCTGGTGGGTTGTGCCCACCTCGGATGCCCCCCCGGACCGCCTCTTTGCTCTATAAATACCCCAATATTCCCAAAACCCTAGGGGATTCGACGAAATATTGATCCAGCCGCCCAGAGTCCAGAACCACCAGATCCAATAGACACCATCTCGGATGGGGTTCACCACCTCCATTGGTGCCTCTCCGATGATGCATGAGTAGTTCTTTGTAGACCTTCGGGTCCGTAGTTAGTAGCTAGATGGCTTCCTCTCTCTCGCTGAATTCTCAATACAATGGTCTCTTGGAGATCCATATGATGTAACTCTTTTTGCGGTGTGTTTGTTGGGATCTGATGAACTTTGAGTTTATGATCAGTTATATATATTTTATATCCATGAAAGTATTTGAGTTTCTTTGATCTCTTTATGCATGATCTCTTATAGCCTCGTATTTCTTCTCCTAAGATGATATGATGAAAGAACAAGATTAAACAAGGCATAGATGAGGGCAGTATAGAGTGGCTAACCGAGAAAGCGAGGAGTGTTTGGGCCTGGCATTGGGATATTCGTGAAGGACAGGTGGTTGTAAGTGCAGTATGGGAAGTTTTCTTCATCACCTGGCTGAGGAATAGCAGTACTAAAGCGAGTGAATTGCATCATATATGGGCTATCAACAGCCCTGTAAGTCTGCTATGCATGTTTACACATGAATCCCTTCATCAGATAAACATTGCCTTCCTTCAAGATATTTTTCAGGCGCTCCGATGGCTCAGGAGGAATCTGGCCATACATGTGGGTGCCCTACACATTTGCATTGCAACTTAGAGTCAGAGATCAACATCAATAGTATGAGCACAACTATTACAATACAAAACAAACCTCTTGGCCACTACAACAAAAACACCCCTATAGCATCGCATATCTACCAACAAAATAATCACATGTGTTGTTAGGTCCACCTCCCACGTTCCATGAAGAGCTAACCTCCCCTATCCCTACACACCTCCCCCATTATCTGTACCTCCTTGCAAATAGCATGAAGTAGATGTTGTATAGAAAAAAAATAACATATCTTTTCTCCCCACCACTTATCTCCGCTGATTCATCTCTCCCATCGGCCTGGATCCCCTAACCTCTCTCCTCCGATCCTCCCGTGTGGAGACGTTCTCCATGCCTCTCCATGCGCCCCCGCATCCATGGGTCGCCGTCGCCAGCGCGGCTCCGCGCCTCATCTGGTGTGGCTGCTCGGCGTCACCGCACGCACGGGAGCTGAATTATCGAAAAAGGCTTTCGCCCCGCTTTATATTATAAAGCCAACCGCACCACAAGCATCCAACAAGGTCCAACACAAAACCATGCACACACAGACGGAAGTCCACAGGAACAAAAGGCACAAGAAAGGGTCAATGCCGAGGGCACAACACAACAAGCCCTAAACCCAAAACACACACGCCATATAGCCGCCAGGCGATGTAGTCAGGCTCAGGAGGAGGAGGCGGCAGCGGGGGAGCCACGCGGAGCGCCATCGAGCGGAGATCAGAGAGGAGGGTGGTGATGACGTCCCGGTCCTGGGGGCAGCTAAGCGGCCGCCAAAGCTGCAGCTAGCCACACAATTTGAAGATTGCGTCAGTCGCACGTCGGAGAGGCACCTTCTGAATAACAAGCTTATTGCGAATGTTCCAAAGCGTCCAGGCGAGAACCCCAATGCACAACCATCTAACATGGCGGTAGCGAGTAGGGGAAGCATTGAGCTCGGAAAGCAGGTCGGGGAAGTTGGTATTACACCACTGTCCGCCAACCGTTTCGCGGAAGCAGGCCCAAAGGAACTGGGCCGAGTGGCACGAGAAAAAGATGTGGTTAGCATCCTTAATCATGCCACAGATGGGGCACATCCCATCACCCGGGCCATTACGCTTGAGGACTTCAAGCCTAGAGGGGAGGCGTCCACGGATCCATTGCCACAGGAAGATCCTGATTTTCAGCGGAAGTCGGATGTCCCAGATCAGGCTAAATGGTTCCGGGGCCGTCGAGGGAGCAATGGCGCCGTACAGGGACTTCGTGGAGAAACGACCAGAGGGCTCGAGGCGCCAGGAAATCCTCGACGTTAATCGGCATAAGTGCGATGTCTTGGAGGAGGGAGTCCTAGGCGGCCACCTCGAGGGGGCCAAAGGGGCGCCGGAAGGCGAGACGCCCTAAGTCAATAAGGGCCGTCTCGACAGAGACCCGAGGGTCAGCCGCAATGGCAAATAGTTCTGGGAATCGCGCAGCCAGGGGGAAGTCCCCAAGCCAGCGGTCGAACCAGAACAAGGTCGAGGCCCCGGAGCCAACCGAGATGGATGTGCCGATGCATAGTATGGGCAGAAGCTGGATCACGGACTGCCAGAATTGGGATCCACCCGTACGTTGGCAAAAGGCAAGAGGTTGGCCACGGAGGTACTTATTATGGATGATGGTGAGCCAGAGGCCTCCCTCCCCATTGGCAATACGCCACAGCCATCGGGTCAGGAGGGCAATGTTCATGCGTCGGGATGACATGATCCCAAGGCCACCCTGGTCTTTGGGTTTGCAGATGTCGGGCCAGCTCACCATATGGTACTTCTGCTTGTCGCCCTCACCAGCCTAGAAGAACCTCGACTGGTATTTGGCCACCTCCTGATGGAGGGTCTCATGAAGGCTGTAGAAGCTCATGAGAAACCAGAGAAGGCAGGCAAGCGAGGAGTTGATTAGAATCACCCTGGCAGCTTTGACAGCCAGCGTCCCCTCCAGGGTTCAACCCTGTGCTGCATCCCAGTCACCATCGGGCGGAGATCCGCGACGGTGAGTCTGGAGTCACTAATGGGCACCCCCAAGTAAGTCGTGGGGAAGGAGCCCAGGCGACAGTTCAGCCGGTCCGCAATGGATAGAGCATCGTCCGGGGGGTAGCTGAGGACCATCACTTCGCTCTTGTCGAAGTTGATGGTGAGGCCGGACATCTGTTGGAAGCACAGGAGGAGGAACTTTAGGTCCGCAATGGACAGAGCATCGTCCGGGAACTGAATTGGCTCGACGGTGCTGCTCCGCCTCGGCTACATCGACTTGGACGCCGATGGTTCGATAAGGCACCCCTCCCATCTACTCTTATCCTTCCAGCCGCTATCCACCTACATGGCCACCACACCTCAAGCGCGAGACCGAAGGCGCGACGTGCACTACACACACCGCCTTCGTGCCCCTTCCCCGACGTCTTTGTGTTGTTCGACGCCACCGCCGACCCTCTGCCACGGCGGGTAGTCGATGCCTTTCCCCCAAGCGCCACCTCGGTGCCCCTCTCCTGACCACGATAGGATTCTTGACTGTGCCTCCATCATCTCTGTGAACGGCCGTCACGATTGTGCGTTCCTCTCGTGGTTAAAATAATTGTACATCTTCTCTGCCTATTTGATATGTAAGTAGTGTGTTTTCCTCTTCTGGTTCATATGCAAGTAATGTGTGCCCATTGGAAGTTAATGTCATATAGGAAAGACGGAAGCACCACAATGAACTCCAGTTGAGTTCGAGGAATAATTGTTCTTATATAATGCAATTTGGGCTCTGTTAATTGGTGAATTCTATTTTAAAAGTCCACTTTTATAGGGAAAAAGTAGGTGCCACAATCTTGAACCCCCTGTTAGTGTTAGATATTCAAGGACCTGATTGAGATTGACCTTGTAGTTTTGATATGTTGAATCACAAGCTAGCAATAATCTGTTGTATGCTTGCACCAAATCCTTTAAAAATATGTGCTTTCAACAACTATTTATATGTCAACTCCTCCAAATTAGGAACACAGCTAATGAAACTACATGTGAGTTTGGTACTGCATTTATGATTAGTTCCGCTGAATAAGTACTGAGCAAATGGCACGATATTTATTAAAAATAAGGAACTGCTTTTGCCTATTGACAACCATCACAAATAAGTAATTTAGTTTTTGGTGAAAACATGACTTGATTCTTACATAGTTAGAAGAATTCCCTTTTCTTTTTAATTTGCATTGTGAATTAAATTAAAAGTATGCATTTAACTTTCAGCAGTGCATGTCCAAGTCAGCTGTAATGCAAATCACAAACTAAAAGGCCCACATCTAGGGAAATGACATCACCTAGGGCTCAGCATACGTAGTACTTGAATAGGAGTAGGATTATGTATTACATATCCGCTTGTGAGATGTGAATTAAATGAATAATAAACACTTTGTATTATGACTTGCATAAAAAAATTTGGTAGTAGTTTTCATGTGTTGTAGACTTGTAGTTTGATTGCGTTTATATTGTCCTGTCATGAAAGTTAACAATGGGTTTATGTGATATTCAGGGGTGTTGTTCAAAGAATTAGGTAGCTTGCCTGAATTCTTCTTGTGGGAGTTGTGCAGAATCCATGACAATTTGTCTCCCCATAACCACTTTGTTGTCCTGTTACGGAACAAGTTATACACCACTCTGGTACATCTAATGTTCACTTGTCTTTTATGCATATTGATAGTGTTCATATCTAATTCTCATATAACTCCCAGCTGGCTTAGTAAATAGAAAACCCCGACAAGACCCTCTTTATGGTATCTCTAATTTGGATCCACGCTCAAGAAGGAATATAGGTAGAGCTACTGTTGACTTCCTCTATATATATATGTATTGCAGGAACATTAGTACTGTCTAAATTTTGTTCTGTTAACGAAAATAGTTCAAACTATGTGTATGGGATGTCCCAACAGTGCAAACATGTGTATGACCTATGTATATCTCTAGATATCTCTTCGAGTTCGATTACAAAACATGCTGATGTACTGAAGTGATATGGACATTTTTGAAAGGGGTTTATGGAAGAAAATAATTTCTATGGAAGTATGCTATATTTGTGAGGTTAAGCAATACAACCTGTACAAGTACACTGTTACCGCTAATTCCATTTAGCATGGATGAACATCAATTTGACAATGGCACCAAAACCATTGTATATTGTTATTAGTGAGATATTTTTTAGTCTTGATTCTTATAATAGGCCTACTTCTTGTACATCAAGGTGCATGTTTACAGTAACCAAAGGTGAAATCACTTCAGTCATCATCTCTTCATAGACCATGATTTAATTGTATTCTCATCACATTCTTGACTTTCAGAGATGTAGATATGGTGATCGTTTATTAGCACCTTCAAATTCTGGAAAATATATAAGAACAATCCAACTCGGCTGAGAGAAAATATGTTTATTACACTGGTAAGTACTGACCTAGGATGTAAAACCGAGGTTGTTGACTTTGGAAATGAATTGTGAGCAATGTGTGTTGATGCTACAATAGAAAAATATGATCAGTTGATATGCCCACTCAAAAATGTCACAAGTATTGATCATGTAGCTAGATTATTTATCTCATGGCCTTCAACCTTGTATATGTTGCTTCTCTTTTAAAATTTATTGCTCTATTAACCTGTTTTATCTTCTTTCTCTAATGATACGTTACTCATGTCAATTTTTTTTATTGCTGTAGATGGCCCAGATAATTGAATGGTCCATGGCTAAGTTGTTAATTGCAAGGTGGAGAATGGGGTCTAAGTTGTTGATTGCAAGGTGGAGAATGAGGGCCAAGTTGTTGATTGCAAGGTGGAGAATGGGGGCTAAGTTGTTGATTGCAAGGTGGAGAATGAGGCCAAGTTGTTGATTGCAAAGTGGAGAATGGGGGCCAAGTTGTCTACTACCAAATAGTTTTACATTCACATTGTAGAACATGAATTTCATGGTCAATGTATAGTAATCATTGGATTGTGTTGCATGTAATGCAACCAACATGATTTAATAAAGAGATCTTTCTTTTTACTGGATTTGTCATTCATATGCAGTATCAATGTTGATTTAATCATTATTGTTGGTAATTTATAACATACTAACATAGAAGGGTTGCACTAATCTATTATGTCCATTTCAAAATCAGTTCGTGTATCACCAATGCATACGAAGCATTGTTAGGCTGCAACAATATACATTGCTACCCTGCAACGCTTCTTCATGCCGATTACCAACACAATTATATACGTTGTTGTAGACCCTTCCAATGCCACCAACGGCAACGCATAATAATCCGTTGGTGTAGGCCTTAGCAACGGTTATACATACATACGACAACCCATCAATGCGTTGCTGAAGGGGGGTTCTTGTTGTAGTGGCGCGCACCACTATGTCACTGTGCACAATGTCACCATCATCAGTCCCACCTCGGTAGTGCCAGATGCGAGACATAAGAACCTTAGCATTCCAGAACAGCTCTTTGTCATGGATCTACGAGAGAAGGTTGATCCTTTGGTTTGACATCTGCAGTTTAAAAACAGAGTTAGAAAGGATGGATAGAAGGAGGGAAAAACTTTAAATATGAAGATGATATTCACACGAACTCACTTGGTAAGGTCCAAACTAAAAAGCAAGCAGAAAGAAGGGAACCAGCAGGTAAAGTAAGCATCACACGCGATTGCAAAAGCTTTTTTCGCGCAGAAAATTGTAGAACCCGGTAGATATGTCAAAGTAAGTGATCAACATGTAAAAACAACAGCTTTATTGCAGGAAGGTCATAGAAACCACCAAAACTTAGATAGCCAAATTCTTATGCTATATATACTATAGGCTATTACTAATACCACCTAGCGAATGGAACGGAATATCTCAGGGAACACGATGTTCCTTGTCTGCAAAGCAGACTCACCATCCTCTCCTTTGATCAAGATTTTTAATGATTTCTTTGAAGTACCATGCGACACTGCCACGTAGAGTTGCCCGTGCGTGAACATAGGTGCATCCAAGTACAAGCCAACATTTGAAAGAGTCTGCCCTTGACTTTTGTTAATGGTCATTGCATAGGAAACTCTAACAGGGAATTGGCGACGATGCAAAGTGAATGGCCATTTAGGATCTTTTGAGGTCAGACCTATCCTTGGAATGAAAACAACATCACCTATGTTTGAACCAGTAATAACAGTCGTCTCAATAATCTTATCAGCAAATTTTGTGATTATAAGCCTTGTGCCATCACATAAGCCTGTTGATTGGTTCAGATTTCTCAAAAGCATGATGGGAACGCCCACCTTTAGTACTAACCTATGGTATGGGAAGTTATTCACCTTGATCCCATTCAAGTACTCAACAGGATAGAAAGCATCTTGATTGCGAACCGCATCAACTGAATTCCCTATAGTATCACAGCTTAGGTACTCCCTCTCACTGGTAGGCAGCAAAGTTAGAACACGCTCATTTATTTTTCAGCCACTTTGTTCGTTGGTGTTAGAATTGCCCTTTCTTTTAGATAACCAACATCCGAATACCTAGTAGGAATATCTTTGTATACAGCCTAAACAATGGCATCAATTTTGTCACCATCAGTTTGTATTAAAAGCTCACCAGGGATAGTTATCCATGATGCATCTTACTCCCCCTCATGGGAGCAGGTGCCGTGCCATCGCCCAAGCTGAGAACCCACTCAGCAAAGGTAGCCACCTCATATTGGAGAATTGGATCATTTGTGTGTGCAGTCAAGCGCATATTAATGTTTAAGTGCAAAACATCTACAATATTCCAAAGAGGAGAAATAGTGATTGCAGCAGCAAGAATCTGTGCTCGAGACCCACCCTCAATGACCGGTAATATTTTCCTAAGATCTCCACCCAACACAACAACCTAGCCGCCAAAAGGAATTTTAGCTAAAGCAGGATCGTTAGCCGACAGTACATCACGAAATGACTGGTCTAGCGCCTCAAAGCATTTCCGATGGGACATCAGCACCTCATCCCATATAATAAGATTAGCTGATTCAATTAGAGTGGAGAGCATGGTAGAGTGCTTAATTTCACAGGTGCCATGTTTAGGCAAGTCAATAGGTATTTTGAACCTAGAATGGGCTGTTCCGCCAGCAGGCAAAAGCAAGGAAGCAACCCCTGAGGATGCAACCGACAACACCACTCTCTTACTACCTCTAAGATAAGCATCGAGCGCATTCCAGAGGAATATTTTTCCAGTACCACCATATCCAGAGACAAAGAAGAAACCAGGTTTCCCAGATTAAATTCGATCAATTATAGCAGAGTAAGCATGCAACTGGTCTTTATTCAATCTATTATACATTACCTCTGCCTTTTTTAGAAGACCGACAACATCAACATCCAGTGCATCAACAAGCATATCAGTTTGCACAGAAGTATCATGGCATGTAGATTTCAAGGGTAATTTGTGATCTAGGATGCATGCACTATTCTTAGCAAATATAGTAGTCAATTCATCAAGCAACATGTCTCTTAATGCAACAGGAGGAACAACATATGTAAAATTATTTTTATACTGTTGAATTCTATACCGAATGTCATCACTCAAGTAATCCTCATATTTTTCAAAGAAGAGAGCTTCATCATTAACAACACAGTGAAGGATCATAGTAACAAATAACTGGCGTAATTGGTTCCCCATACCCCATTTGACAGCTTCTCAAAAGCACTATACCACTCCATGTCATCGCCAAGTAATCCTCTCGCCCCACATGCTTCTCTAAACGTTGAGTATACAATGCTATTGTAAGTCCTGGCATCCTCATAGCATCTCGCGCCTTTGACAATCATAAGAAACATTCTAAAAAAGAACGATCTCCGCACGCCGAATGTACAGAGTATATCCTACCAATTCCATCGCTTCTTGTCCTAGGTTTCCTTAAACCAAAATCATATTTTCAAGAGTCCACCATACCTACCTAAGGATTGAATAAGATCCTTCAAGTAAGTTGTCATCGGTGCAATAAGGAAATAAAAATTGCTTCTAAAAGTGTTAGATCATTTAGTGTAAGAGAAAATTAAGCGTCGTACGAACTTGTGATGGCAAAGAATAAAAGCGACAGACTGCATAATGAAGGTTGCTATCATAAGGGGCAATATAACGTGACATTCTCTTGCACTAAGGGGTTGAGCATACAAACAAAAAAGTGCATGGACATCTACTAGTTTCTTTGCCCATTGCAGAATATTGGTATCACCGGATCTAGGTGAAATGCGAAGGATCTCGTGATCCCGTCTGTACTCCATCATGTGGTGGAGGACATAGAATCCATCACTGGGAGTACCACTAGATTGCTGGATGCAGCAGAAGTCGGTCTTATGGCGGAAGGCGGGCGCGCAATTCCTTATCTTCTTGAGCGTGATCTCTCCACCCCGTAGGCCGTAGCTAAAGATAGCACCGTCGAGAATAGACTTGATTTTGGTGTAATCCTTTTTCTTCATGTTCTTCGACGAGACCAAGTAAAGAGCATGGGAGAATCAGGGGTAAAGGATGATGAGGACGGCGCGCCCGTCACTGCGCAAAATAAGTGCACCTCAAATTAGCCTCCACACGTGCATATGAATGATTGAAATCGAAGGAAGGATATCCGCAGATGATTTACATGGGATGATAAGGCACAAGAATCGTCTCCTTCTCCTTATTGCCGACCATGAAATCGGTGATGTAGTTACTCGCGTATTCACGATGCTTTGGGAAGACTACCAAGAAGCCCTCGTGCATCAAGTACGGGTCAGCGACACATATATAAGGTATCTGCTCAATCCTGATGATGTAGTTCATGTACAAGGCAAAAACGCGGACAAACGTAAAATCCAGCTTTTTCAAGGTGAAACATGTCGAAGATGTAATTTAATCGAAGGAAGAACTTTTCCGTGGGGAATGTGTGGACGTACAACCTTTGCCGCGGCACGTTAAGCACGTAGAGCGGGTATCCTGGATTTTTCGAGGAGATCCGGATTTTCTCTCTCCGCAGCACATCGTTATGAAGTCTCCTTCGATCGCCATATATGGCCCCTACTTCTACCTTAGGTAGGATCGGGTCACCGGGGATATGGTATTTCGCCGAACTTATGATAGGTATACGGTCTTCAACCCGAGGTTGCGGAGGCGGCTGGCTCATAGAAGCAACTTTGCCTTTCCTCGCTCTCTTCCTATGCTTCTTTGCTACTTGAAGTGAGCCTATATTACGTTCATCCTCCGGCAATTAAGCACCAACTCATCATGCTCAAACCCTGAGTACTCATAATGCTGAGCCATCAATCCTCAGTCGACATAGGCGCCGGTGTTGAGATACTATAGAGGGTCATCGTCGTCCTCGTCGATGGCATCGCGCATTGCTTCTTCGACGGCGACGACGTCATCACCGACGGCAATTTTCAAACAGGACAGATTATACCTACTTCCAGAAGCTTTAATATTTTAGTTCTTACCACTTTGTTCATTTTAGGATTCAAACGTCGTTGGTGATCAACAACGGGTTTAGCATCAGGTTCCATATTAATCTTGTGCTGACAGAGAGTGGGACTAATGCACTTAAGATCATCAAGAGTATATCCAATAGCAGCTCGGTGCTTCTTCAGAATTTTCAACAATCTTTCTTCTTCAAGATCTGAAAGGTTAGCTCTAATAATAACAGGATATATCTTTTTGTCATCAAGATAAGCATATTTCAAAGTGTCTCGCAATTGTTTTAATTCAAACACAAGATCACCTTTAGGTGGAGGAGGACCTCCTAGAGTTTCAATAGGCAAATTGTGTTTAAGTAGAGGACGTTGTTCAAAGAAATTTTTATCTATCTCATTTCTTTCATGCATATGCATATCATTTGCATGGTCTAGCAAATATAGTTCTAGTGGATTAGTAGGAGGCACGGCAATAGAAGCAAGACCAATTATTTCATCCTTACTAGGCAAGTCTTTCTTATGATGTTTTCTATTGAACTTGGAAAAATTAAACTCATGAGACTCATCACCAAAACTAACACTGACAGTTTGTTTCTCACAATTTATTTTAGCATTAACGGTGTTTAATAAAGGTCTACCAAAGATAATGGGACAAAAGTCTTCTTGTGGGAGGAAGCCATACCCCAATGGAGATGCACATACCAGTTTATAATAATACCCATTGATCCTCATATTATACTAACGGGTCTCTTATAGAAGGGTTAGGAGACGTAGGATGTTCATCCAACCGCCTGAAATGGTCGACTGACCCAAATGACGAAAGTCACACGACTTGCATGCAAACATTCCTTTATATCCAGTACCATCATCGTAGCTGCTTCGCACTGCTCCTCAATCCATCAAGCTAAACAATGTGCCACTCATAATTCCAAACTTGTTGCTCAAATACAAATCTGATATGATGCGGATATTACTAAAACAAATAATGTTTAATTGGTCAGCTAATATTCATACTTTACTTTCAAAAAGCACGTGCACCACATATAGAGAGATAGCAGGGAGTTGCATTCTTAATGCGCTCCTGTTCATCATGTGTGGGCACTGCGCAACGAACATTTTATTATCCAAAATCTGCTTGCTCTTCTTTAGCATGTTCCTCTTCTGTTCTTCTTTAATAAGTACTCTCTCCATTGCTAAATACAAGTCTTTGTATAGATTACACCATGGAGACTACATATGGAGCAAAAATGAGTGAATCTACATTCTAAAATGTATCTGTATACATTTGTATGCAATCCATAGTGGAAATCTCTACAAAGACTTGTATTTTGGAACGGAGGGAGTATGATAGTAGTACAGTATGTTCCTTGTAGTGAAGAGGAGCAGGGAAATTTGCAGTGTAGAGGTCTATTAGGTTGGTTGCGATGCACACTTTCAACTCTTTGGGCCTCTTTGGTTCATAAGATTTTGTAAACATAGGAATAGGAATTGTAGTGGCCTGCTGATGTCTACTACACAACTTTATTCTTCTAGACACGTGTTGGGCCTCCAAGCGCAGAGTTTTGTAGGACAGTAGCAATTTTCCTTCAAGTGGATGACCTAAGGTTTATCAATCCGTGAGAAGCGTAGGATGAAGATGGTCTCTCTCAAACAACCCTGCAACCAAATACAAGAAATCTCTTGTGTCCCCAACACACCCAATACAATGGCAAATTGTATAGGTGCACTAGTTCGGCGAAGAGATGGTAATAAAAGTGTAATATGGATGGTAGAAATATATTTTTATAATCTGAATAAATAAAAATAGCAAGATAGCAATTGATAAAACCAAGCACAAACGGCATTGCAATGCTTGAAAATGAGGCCTAGGGTCCGTACTTTCACTAGTGCAATCTCTCAACAATGCTAGTATAACTGGATCATATAACCATCCCTCAAAGTGTGATGAAGAATCACTCCAAAGTTCCTATCTAGCGGACAACATAAGAAGAAATTATTTGTAGGGTACGAAACCACCTCGAAGCTATTCTTTCCGATCGATCTATCGAAGAGTTCGTACTAAAATAACAGCAAATAATTTCAGATTCATAATACTCAATCCAACACAAAGAACCTCAAAGAGTGCCCCAAGATTTCTACCGGAGAAACCAAGACAAGAACGTGCATCAACCCCTATGCGTAGATCACCCCAATGTCACCTCGGGAATCCGCGAGTTGAGTGCCAAAACATATATCAAGTGAACCGATACGATATCCCATTGTCACCACGAGTATTCATATGCAAGACCTATATCAAGTGCTCTCAAATCCATAAAAGTATTCAATCCGATAAAATGAAATCTCAAAGGGAAAACTCAATTCATCACAACAAGATAGAGAGGGGAAAACACCATATGATCCGACTATATTAACAAAGCCCGCGATACATCAAGATCGTGACATCTCAAGAACACGAGAGAGAGAGATAAAGATTAAACACATAGCTACTGGTACAAACCCTCAGCCCTGACGGTGGACTATTCCCTCCTCATCATGGTGGTCGCCGGGATGATGGAGATGGCTACCAGTGATGATTCCCCCCTCCGGTAGGGTGCCGGAATGGGGTCTAGATTGGTTTCTCATGGCTACAGAGCCTTGCGGTGGCGGAACTTCTGATCTAGGGTAACCCCGAGGGTTTTTGGAATATTTGGTGATTTATAGGGCAAAGAGGGGTGCAGGAAGCCACCGAGGTGGGCACAACCCACCTGGGCACGCCTGGGCCCCCAGGAGCGCCCTGGTGGGTTGTGCCCCCCTCGGGGCACACCCAGGTGTTTCTATGGCCCACTGGATGTCTTCTGGTCCATAAAAAATCCACATAAAGTTTTGCGATGTTTGGACTCCGTTTGATATTGATTTCCTGCAATGTAAAAACAAGCGAAAAACAACAACTGGCACTGGGCACTGGGTTAATAGGTTAGTCCCAAAAAATGATATAAAGTTGGTATAAAATGATTGTAAAACATCCAAGAATGATAATATAACAGCATGAATACTTCATAAATTATAGATACGTTGGAGACATGTCAGCATCCCCAAGCTTAATTCCTACTCATCCTCGAGTTGGCAAATGATAAAAGAAATAATTTATGAAGTGTGAATGCTAGCAAAGTGCATAAGTTAGATCAATGATAGTTTCAATCACTTCTCCTAGCATCATAACATCAATTCTTTCTTATAAAAATTCTCATGTTAAAGTAGCAACCAATTCACATGTTAAGGTTCAAACAATGAATTCTCTTGAAACTCAACAACCTATGTTGTTAGTCACCAAGCAATTGCAATTCAACTTATTCATCAGAGTCTAAGCAAGAGCTCCACATACTCAACCATCATATAGTCTTCTATGATTGCTAACACTCACCTCATACAGTCTAGCAAAACGTTTCAACCGGACACATAGAAAGATAGGGGCTTATAATTTCGCCTCCCAACGTATTCACCTCAGGGGTGATGTCAACAATAATAACTCATGCTACCCATATCCAACTAGATATATGTGCCTAGATCTTTCCTCACCACATGATGCTTGCCAAAAGAGAAAAATAAAAAGGAATAGAGAGAAAAACTTTGACTCATGCATAAAAGTAAATACATAAAAGTAAAAGATAGGCCCTTCGCAGAGGGAAGTAGAGGTTGCCCTTCGCTCAACCCCTTAGTGCAAGGGAACGCCACGTTATATTGCCCCTTATGGTAGCTACCTTTATTATGCAGTCTGTCGCTTTTATTCTTTGCCATCACAAGTTCATACAACGCTCAATTTTCTCTTACACTAAATGATCTAACACTTTTAGAAGAAATTTTTATCGCCTTATTGCACCGATGACAACTTACTTGAAGGATCTTATTCAATCCTTAGGTAGGTATGGTGGACTCTTGAAAATAAGATTTGGGTTTAAGGGTTTTTGGATGCACAAGTAGTATCTTGACTTGGTGCGGAATTTTTGGCTAGCAAAGCTAGGGGGCAAGCACCACATGTTGAAGGATCTATGACAATATAACTTCTATGTGAATATGAACAAACATAAATCATTACGTTGTCTTCCTTGTCCAACATCAACAATTTGGTATGTGCATCTCTTTGACTAATATAACCCGCCATTGACTATGATCTACAATATGAGAAAGAGACCCCGGGGCCGTAGGTTTCACTAGTTGCTTCTCTCGAGAAAAATAGCAAACGGTGGATACACAAATTACTGTTGGGAAATTGATGGAACTTCAAATAATCATGAGGATATCCAGGCAGTGATCATTATATAGGCATCACGTCCAAGATTAGTAGACCGACTCCTGCCTGCATCTACTACTATTACTCCCCACATCGACCGCTATCCACCATGCATATAGTGTATTAAGTTAATGGAGAAACGGAGTAATGCAATAAGAATGATGACATGATGTAGACAAGATCTATCTATGTAGAGATAGACCCCATAATTTTATCCTTAGTAGCAACGATACATACGTGTTGGTTCCCCTTCTGTCACTTGAATCAAGCACCGTAAGATCAATCCCACTACAAAGCACCTCTTCCCATAGCAAGATAAATAGATCAAGTTGGCCAAACAAAACCCAAATATCGGAGAAGAAATATGAGGCTATAAGCAATCATTCATATAAGAGATCAAAGGAACTCAAATATATTTCATGGATATAAAAAGATAGATCTGATCATAAACTCAAAGTTCATCAGATCCCAACAAACACACCACAAAAAGAGTTACATCATATGGATCTCCAAGAGACCATTGTATTGAGAATTCAGCGAGAGAGAGGAAGCCATCTAGCTACTAACTACGGACCCGAAGGTCTACAAAGAACTACTCACGCATCATCAGAGAGGCACCAATGGAAGTGGTGAACCCCTCCGTGATGGTGTCTAGATTGGATCTGGTGGTTCTGGAATCTACGGCAGCTGGAATTGATTTTTTTCGACTCTCCTAGGGTTTATGGAATATTTGGGTATTTATAGAGCAAAGAGGCGGTCCGGGGGGCACCCGAGGTGGGCACAACCCACCAGGGCACTCCTGGGCCTCCTGGCGTGCCCTGGTGGGTTGTGCTCCCCTCGGAGCACCCCCAGGCGCAGCCTTGGCCCATTAGGTGTCTTCTGGTCCAAAAAATTCTGTGTGAAGTTTCGTTGCATTTGGACTCCATTTGCTATTGATTTCCTGCGATGTAAAAAACATGCAGAACACAACAAATGGCACTTGGCACTATGTCAATAGGTTAGTACCAAAAAATGATATAAAATGACTATAAAATGATTATAAAACATCCAAGATTGATAATATAACAACATGGAACAATAAAAAATTAGAGATACGTTGGAGACATATCAATGATCATGTTTTGTAAGTTATCGGCAACTGGCACGAGACTTATGGTTGTCTCTTTATTGTATGAAATGCAAACGCCATGTAATTGCTTTACTTTATCACTATGCGTTAGCGATAGTTATAGAAGAAATAGTTGGTGAGATGACCACGACGCAATGATGGAGAGCAAGGTGTCGAGCCGGTGACGATGGAGATCATGACGATGCTTTGGAGATGGAGATCAAAAGCATGAGATGATGATGGCCATATCATGTCACATATTTTGATTGCATGTGATATTTATCTTTTTTGCATCTTATTTTGCTTAGTACGGCGACAACATTATAAGATGATCCCTTCACTAAATTTAAATATATAAGTGTTCTCCCTGAGTATGCACCGTTGCGGAAGTTCATCGTTTCGAGACACCACGTGATGATCGGGTGTGATAGAATCTACGTTCACATACAACGGGTGTAAGACAGTTTTGCACATGCAGAATACTTGGGTTAAACTTGACGAGCCTAGCATGTACAGACATGGTCTCGGAACACTGGTGACCGAAAGTTCGAACGTGAGTCATATAGTAGATATGATCAACATATAGATGTTCACCATTGATGACTACCCCATCTCACGTGATGATCAGACATGGGTTAGTTGATTTGTATCATGTTTATTTAAGTGGGAGTTCTTAAGTAATTTGATTAATTGAACTTAATTTATCATGAACTTAGTCTTAATAGTTTTTGCATATCTATGTTGTAGATCAATAGCTCACGATTTAGCTCCCTTAATTTTGATATGCTCCTAGAGAAAACTAAGTTGAAAGATGATAGTAGCAATGATGCGGACTGGGTCCGTGATCTGAGGATTATACTCATTGCTGCATAGAAGAATTATGTCCTTGACGCACCGCTAGGTGACAGACCTATTGCAGGAGCAGATGCAGACGTTATGAACATTTGGCAAGCTTGAAATGATGAGTACTAAATAGTTTAGTGCGTCATGCTTTACGGATTAGAACCGGGCCTTCAAAAACATTTTGAACGCCACGGAGCATATGAGATGTTCCAAGAGCTGAAATTGGTATTTCAGATTCATGCCCGTGTCAAGAGGTATGAGACCTCTGAGAAGTTTTTTGCCTACAAGATGGAGGAGAATAGCTCGGCGAGTGAGCATGTGTTCAGAAAGTATGGGTACTACAATCACTTGAATCAAGTGGGAGTTAATCTTCCAGATAAGATAGTAATAGACAGATTTGTCTAGTCACTATGACCAAGCTACTATAACTTCTTGATGAACCATAATAAGAAAGGGATGACGCAAATGATTCCTGAGCACTTCACGATGATGAAATCGGCAAAGGTAGAAATCAAGAAAGATCATCAAGTGTTGATGGTTAACAAGACCACTAGTTTCAAGAAAAAGGGCGAAGGGAAAGAAAGGGAACTTCAAGAAGAATGGAAAGCAAGTTACCACTCCCGTGAAGAAGCCCAAAACTGGACCCAAGCCTGAAACTGAGTGCTTCCGCTGCAAAGGAAATGGTCACTGGAAGCGGAAATGCCCCAAACATTTGGCGAATAAGAAGGATGGCAAAGTGAACAAAGGTATATTTGATATACAGATTATTGATGTGTACCCTGGGTATTTGATACTAGTTTAGTTGCTAAGATTTGTCACTCGAAAAAGGAGTTGCAGAATGAACAGAGACTAGTTAATGGCGAGGTGACGATGCGTGTTGGAAGTAATTTCAAGGTTGATAAGAGCACCATCGCACACTCCCTCTACCTTCGGGATTAGTGTTGAACCTAAATAAGTGTTACTTGGTGTTTGCGTTGAGCATGAATATGATTGTATCATGTTTATTGCAATATGGTTATTCATTGAAGTCAGATAATAATTGTTGTTCTGTTTACATGAATAAAACCTTCTATGGTCATACACCCAATGTAAATGGTTTATTGAATCTCGATCGTAAGTGATACACATATTCATAATATTGATGCCAAAAGATGCAAAGTTGATAATGGTAGTGCAACATGCTTGTGGCACTGCCGTTTAGGTCATATTGGTGTAAGGCGCATGAAGAAACTCCATGCAGATGGACTTTTGGTATCACTTGATTGTGAATCATTTGATACTTGCGAACCATGCCTCATGGGTAAGATGACTAAAACTCCGTTCTCCGGAACAATGGTGGTGCGACGATTAAGAGCAGCATTGTGTGGGACAAAGGTGATGAGTAGATCCTCATCCTCAAGCTCAATTGGGGTATTGACAGCAGAATCACAGATGAAAGAATCCACAAAACCGAAAACACCAATACCAAAGGGATGGTCACTAGATTCAGTGGTGAAAAGCTGAACTTGATGGAGCAGACCTTCCACAGTGTTTCTGATGGCTACCGGGCGATGGAGTGGCACATACTGACTAGCTTCAGCAATTGCCAGAAAGTCATGGTTGAGGGGTGGTATCAGGTGGACCACAATGCCGCTGCGTACTAGTCGATCAGCTGGTCCAGGCTCAATGGCGAAGCCCGGAGGGAGGAAGGGGACAAGATTCAGGGGATAGTTCGCCATTCCGCTAGGTGTCACAGTGGGCGGTGGGGGTGGTGCATAAATGGTGGACTATGGTGGGAGCGTATGGGGAGACGAGATGGAAGGCGCAGCGTCGGGATTAAATTTGGACACTATTGATTTTTTGGGCACCCACTTCCATTTCAACTCTGTCCGGTGTTTGAAGCAAGATCTTGCCACGTGCCCATAGAAGCCACA
This sequence comes from Triticum aestivum, assembly GCF_018294505.1. Classification (NCBI taxonomy): domain Eukaryota; kingdom Viridiplantae; phylum Streptophyta; class Magnoliopsida; order Poales; family Poaceae; genus Triticum; species Triticum aestivum. The sequence continues at coordinate 284,765,214 of NC_057805.1, forward strand.
GGCAGAGTATCTAATGACGCTCCTGGTATTTGCATTTTTGGCATGATTTAAGGAAATTGGGTCGTTGATATGATTCCCAAGCGCCCCTGATTCAGTACTATCTTGAGATTTCGACTTGCCATACTTGGCACAGTCAATGGCTTTGTGTCCCGGAGCAGAGCAATTAAGGCAAATAACATGTGCTTGGCATGAATCTTTGGGCGGCCCCATTGTAAACATTTAGTGCATAGCACAGCCCAATTAGCAGATAAGGTGGAGATTTCTGATTCCTCATATTGGGCTTGGGCTAGATCCGCCATATGCCGGGCCCCAAGAGCAGGGGGCATTTTTCATGAGGAGGGGCATATTTGAAGGCCAAAGTAAGAAATCACTGAGGTCGCGATGGGTAATGAGCATCAATTAAGCAGCAAAAGGACCCAAATTTAATATGGCTGGGTAGCTAAGATTCCTTCTGGGTTGCTGTAACGCCCCGGATCCGATGCGTCAGGTGTCTTCCAGTTATTCGCCGTCGTTGCCATGTCATTTGCTTGCGTGTTGCATTTTGCCATGTCATCATCTGCATTTAATCTGCATGTTTTTCAAAACATGCATCCGTTCGGGTTCCCCCGGTTTTCTCCGTTGTCCGTTCTGAGCACAGACACACTCGCACGCGCCCCGGCACCTCCGAAATATTATTTTATAAGTGGCATAAAAATGTTCTCGGAATGGGATGTAACTTGGCGTGCGGTCTTATTATAGTGTAGGTAGACCGCCTGTCAAGTTTCGTCGCATTCGGAGTTCATTTGATAGCCCAACCGTTATACATACAGCCGCAATATAGTCGGTTTAATTGTCGGACGTTTTCGGTCTCCGGAAACATTTGCCGGGCTGCATTTCTTCCCTCTCATCTCAGCCCAACCTCCTCTTCACAGCCCACTAGGCCCAAACCTAACCCCCCTCCGACCGGAGCCGTCGGATCGCGATCAGAGGGCTCTGAAAGCCTCCAGATCACCCCAAACCCTACCCCTGCCTATAAAAGGAGACCCCCCCTTCCAAATCTGGACATTCCTTCTTCCCCTCCTTGTTTTCCGCGCCGGGCCTCCCCTTCGCCGCCACTTGTTGCCGCCACCTCGCCTGCGCCGCCGCCCTCCACCTCACCCGCGCTACGTGGCAGCCAGCCATAGGCTGAGCCACCACCAACCGCCGCCGCCAGCCTATCCCACGACGCCACCTGGCTCCCCGTCGCCCCACCCACGCCTCCGGCCGCACGGGCCCGCCGGAGCCCATCCACGGCCCGCCCCGGGCCGATCTGGGTCCGAGTCGGCCGCACCGCGCCCGACCCCGCCACCGTCCTTCGCGCCGCCTGGCTCCCGCCGTCGCGCCCCTCGCCGCGCGCCGCCGAG
>NC_057805.1:284766935-284788329 GCF_018294505.1 Triticum aestivum
GCCGCCGAGCTCCTCCGACCCCGCCGCCGCGTCCCCGCGCCGGCGCTCGCCGGTGCCGCCTCCTCCCGTCGCCTGCGCCACCTCGCCCTCCCCTCGCCGGACCTCGCTCTCCCGGTCGTCCCTGTGGCTCCCCGCGCCGCCCTACGCCGAAGTCCGGCCAGATCCGGGAGCCCGCGCTCGGATCCGCTCGTTCTCGGCCATCCCCGCCTCGCACCGTCGTCGTCCTCGCCGGACAACCGCCGTCGGTGAGCCCTTCGCTGTCCGTGCGTGCGTGCGAGAGCACGACGCGCCTCAGCGCCCCCTCTTGGGCCCGGCCCCCAGGGCCCATCTCCACCGGCCCGACCCACCTCCGCCGGTGGCCCAGCCCAACTCCTCGCCAGCCTGCTGACTTCCTCCTCGACTGGGCTTGGCCCATGGTGAGCAAGCCCGTCCTAACCCTCGCCCGTGCACGTTTTAGTATATGGCGCTCGATCTATTTTTTTTGTCTGCTAAATCTGCCAAGTCCCTGAAAAATCATATTAAGTCTGCATATTGTGGTGCCTGTATCTTCATGCATATAGCTCCGTTTTACGCGTGTTATATATCAAAATGTTCATCATGAGATTGTCTTCATTTCATTACATTGTGCCATGCTTTTTTGAGTTCATCTTGAAGCCCTAATCATCGTTGCAAGAGTGCTATATGATGTTAACTGCTGTCTGTTATCAGAACTTGGTGATTCGTCTTTTTCATTGCATTTTGTGTGTGCATCCTATGAGATTGAGCCCTACATGTGTTTTGAACTACATCATGCCATCTTTGCAGGGGTGCTTGTATTGTATTTTTAGGATCTATGTGGTGACTAGCACAAGCATGCAAAGTAGCCTCCGTGATGTTGCTGATTTCTGTGACTTGTCATTTCTGCAAGTCCGAGTCTGTTATATTTTGTTGCCATGTAAACCTACTGTCACCATGAGTTCTATGCATAATATGGAGATATTCACTATGGATGTTTTGTTATACATGTCATGTTCTATCTATCCATGCCCTTGTTTGTATTTATAGCCTGCTGTAGCTTGTTGCAATCATGCTCCAAACTTGCTAAGTAATGTTGCTGTCAGACTGTTAACATGAAGTTCGTTATTGTCATGTGTTTTGCTAGTGATACATGTACCCTATGACTATTATATTGCCATGCTTTGCTTCATATTTGTGCCATATTACTATTGGTTACCTTTTCGTGCCATTTATTGCTCTGTGGTGAGTGGTTCAAGCTCACCAACATGCCTACTTATCGTTGTTCCTGCCATGCACTGTTATTTTCACTGTCTGAATCTGTCATATTACTGGCTATGTTTACATGGGTGCCATCATATATTCTGTTCATTTTTAGGTCGTGATCAGTAAGGGACTTTTGTTCTATGCAATTAGTAGATTCATGCCATGCCTTTCTTTGCTATGATATGTTCCTGTAGCATGTTGTTTGATAGCTCCAAACTTTGCAACCTGATGTTATTTCTGCCATGCCCAGTGATTTCTGCCAAGTCTGTGAAACTTTTATTATTTGCAATCTTGCCATGTCCTTTTGAGCATGTTCTATTGATTTCTGGAGATAGCTCAGTGTTCATGTTTTGTCATGCTTTACCTGGACATCATGTCCATGCCTTTTGTTTTCATGTTGAGGTGCTGTAGCATACTGTTTTGATGCTTGCTATATCCCTAGTTGCTGTTTTGGACAGATTATTGCTATATCTTGTTTGGAGTGTATGTGTTGCACCGTTGCTCCGTTTTGAGCATGCTCTATATGAAAACTTGCTTAGAATTGCATGTAGTTTCCTATTATCTTGTTGCATCCTTGTTTTGAATGTGTTTGCTTGATTTTTGAATGCATTTTGCATCAATGCTATGTTTAACTTGTTTTGCTCATATCTTCTAGGCCGTAGCTCCGAAACTAATGAACTTTATATGTAACTTGACTAGAATTTCGTGTAGATCATCTTGGTGCATCTTAACTTGCTGTTTAACATCTTGAACATAAGGTTTATTCAGATCTGGACCAATTTCGAAATTTGCATATGAGGACTTACCGGAATTTATCTATGTTGTTTCCAGCCTCATTTAAACTTGCATTGATGTGTTCTTGTATGCATCATCTCTTGCCATGAGTAGCTTCATGTAGCCTTGTCATGCATCATACTTGGTTGAGCATCATGTCTTGTTTATGTGTTGAGTGTTTACCGTGTTGTGTGCTTCTTCTCGATAGTTCCCGTTTCGTTGCGATCGTGAGGATTCGTTCGTCCGCGCTTGGTTCGTCTTCGTGGCTTCATCTTCTTCATGGACTCGTTCTTCTTCCTAGCGGGATTTCAGGCAAGACGACCGTCACCTTGGATCTCACTACTATCATTGCTATGCTAGTTGCTTCGTTCTATCGCTTTGCTGCGTTACCTACCGCTTGCTTATCAAGCCTCCCAAATTGCCATGAACCTCTAACCTTTGTCACCCTTCCTAGCAAAACTGTTGTTTGGCTATGTTACCGCTTTGCTGAGTCCCTTTTATAGCGTTGCTAGTTGCAGGTGAAGTTGAAGATTGCTCCATGTTGGATTATGTTTATGTTGGGATATCACAATATCTCTTATTTAATTAATGCATCTATATACTTGGTAAAGGGTGGACGGCTCGGCCTTATGCCTGGTGTTTTGTTCCACTCTTGCCACCCTAGTTTCCGTCATACCAGTGTTATGTTCCTTGATTTTGCGTCCCTTACGCGGTTGGGTGATTTATGGGACTCCCTTGACAGTTCACTTTGAATAAAACTTGTCCAGCAAGGCCAACCTTGGTTTTACCATTTGCCTACCTAAGCCTTTTTTCCCTTGGGAGTCGCGCTCCCGAGGGTCATCTTTATTTTACCCCCCCGGGCCAGTGCTCCTCCGAGTGTTGGTCCAAACTAGAGCCCTTTGCAGCGCCACCTCGGGGAAACTTGAGGGCTGGTTTTAGTTGTACGGACTGCTCATCCGGTGTGCCCCGAGAATGAGATATGTGCAGCTCCTATCGGCATTTGTCGGCACATTCGGGCGGCTTTGCTGGTCTTGTTTTACCATTGTCGAAATGTCTTGTAACCGGGATTCCGAGACTGGTCGGGTCTTCCCGGGAGAAGGAATATCCTTCGTTGACCGTGAGAGCTTATAATGGGCTAAGTTGGGACACCCCTGCAGGGTATTATCTTTCGGAATCCGTGCTCGCGGTTATGTGGCATATGGGAATTTGTTATTGTCCGGTTGTAGAGAACTTGACACTTGACTTAAATAAAAACGCATCAACCGCGTGTGTAACCGTGATGGTCTCTTTTCGGCGGAGTCCGGGAAGTGAACACGGTTTTTGGGTTATGTTTGACGTAAGTAGGAGTTCAGGATCACTTCTTGATCATTACTAGTTGACGACCGTTCCGTTGCTTCTCTTCTCGCTCTTATTTCCGTATGTTAGCCACCATACATGCTTAGTCGCTGCTGCAACCTCACCACCTATCCTTTCCTTACCCATTAAGCTTTGCTAGTCTTGATACCCATGGTAATGGGATTGCTGAGTCCTCATGGCTCACAGATTACTACAACATCAGTTGCAAGTACAGGTTTGCGATGATCATGACGCGAGAGCGATGGTATTTGTTTTGGAGTTCTTCTTCTGCTTCTTCTTCGATCAGGGGATAGGTTCCAGGTCGGCAGCCTGGGCTAGTAGGGTGGATGTCGTTTGAGCTTCTGTTTGTGTTTCATTCGTAGTCGGCTGTTGTTCTCATGTATATTGATGTATTCTTGCGACATTTGTATGCCTTGTATGTATCCCCATCTATTATGTAATGTTGATGTAATGATATCCACCTTGCAAAAGCGTCTTCAAGATGCGCTTCTATCCTTGGTGGGACCTTCGAGTTCCTTTAGGATAGGGTCACATCTTGGGCGTGATAGTTTCTTGCCGCATGAATTTCTCCAAAAGATTAGTAGTCTTAATAGCTTTCTCCTGACTTGAATGCTGCTGCAATACAGGGCGTGATAATACCGAATTATTTGAAATTTGAACACCATAATAGCCGTCATGAACGGAGTTCAAACGAGATAAAGAATGAGCATGCAAAGTAGAAGCCTCATGAGCATGTTGGTTTGAAAAGGATTTGTGCCCAATATGAGTCAGCATCGACGTGCCTCGGGGCAATTTGGATAACTGGAGATCTTCTTTGTTGCCCATTTTCAAAAAATCCAGAGATGAGGTGATGCCAATAGGGCTCCGGCCAGCAATGTCATTTAGTTCTTCATCCGCATTCCAATGGAGTTCACAGGTTGGAGCAGGGAAAAACTTCCATTAAAGAGATGAAAATGACAAACAAAATCCAGCCATATTCGGTCTCTAAGGCCATGTATGAAATGTCCCACTTCATTATTAGCCATAGAAAACCGAAATGCACGAAAATGGATTTGAAGCACCTTAAAACTAGAGCTGATTCCACCAATACAACATTGCAGTGCAATACTCACTGAATCCATCGAGAGAGGAAAAGAGGCCTAAGAGAAAGTAACCACCAAAAAGAATTCCTTGGTATCTCGGGAGGGGGGAATGGACAGTTGATCCAAACCTTCTTCTCACCTCCTCGGCCAGGGCTATGCCCGGTCCTAAATCCCAATGGAGTAGCCCGTCCATAGGCATCAGAGATCATCATGGCTAGGTGGAGGAGGGGAGGGAGGGGAGAGGGGGAGCCATCCATAGCAAGAAAGGATAATGATGACAAACTAAAAAGCAAAACAAGCAAAGACTCATATAATACAAGATGCTCCAAGCAAAACTCATGAATGTGACGAATAAAAATATAGCTCCAAGTAAAATTACTGATGGTCGTTCAACGAAAGAGGGGATGCCTTCCGGAGCATCCCCAAGCTTAGTTGCTTGGTTCTCCTTGAATATTAACTTGGGGTGACATGGGCATCCCCAAGCTTAAGCTCTTTTCACTCCTTATTCCTTCATCCATCGCGATCTCACCCAAAACTTGAAAACTTCAATCACACAAAACTCAACAAAACCTTCGTGAGATCCGTTCGTACAATAAAAAAAATCACCACTTTAAGTACTATTGCAAACACATTCATATTTTATTATTGCATTATACCTACTATATTCCAACTTTACCAGGGCTTATACCCCCCGATACAATCCATAGATTCATCAAAATAAGCACACAATTCAACGAAAATAGAATATGTCAAAAACAGAACAATCTGTAGTAATCTGGACTTTGTCCATACTTCTGTAACTCCAAGAATTCTCAAAATTAGGGCAACGTAGGCAATTTGTTCATAAATCTTGTGTAAAAAAATCAGAATTTTTCGTCGCTTCTATGATTTTTAAAAATTCAGCTGCTGGACGGAAAAGTTTCTGTTTTTTGACAGGATCAAATCAACTATCACCCAACATGATCCTAAAGACTGAAGTATAATTTAATAATTATTGAAGAGCTGAAATGTAAAGAGAAAAATTATTGAAGAGCAGAAATGAAAAGAGAAAAAATATTTTATTCATTGGGTTGCCTCCCAACAAGCTATTGTTTTACGCCCCTAGCTAGGCATTGATGATTTTAATGATGCTCGCATCAAAGACAAGAATTGAAGCACAAAGAGAGCATCATAAAGCATGTGAAAATCACATTTAAGTAAAACATACTTCCTATGCATAGGCATTTTATAAGCACACAAATTATCAAGACAAGAAATATCTAGCATATGCAAAGAAAGCATTGACAATCTCAACATAAGGATAGGCAATTTAGTAACATGAAAATGTCCACAACCATATTTTCCTCTTTCATAATAGTTACATGTAAGATCATAATCAAATTCAACAATATACACTACTGCAAGATGCTGCTAACACGACACTACGATCATAGACCCTTCACGAAATTGTGTGCAATGCAATAATCGCAAATGGTGGTGTAAAAAACCAGTCAAAAAAGGTGCAAAACGTTTGCGATGACGGATGCATCAAACACAGTTCAGATTTTAGTTCCATGTGCGATGCAGGGCATACGATTCAGTTCAATTAATTGTTTGCGATGAGGAGGAACAAAACAAACGGGCAGCCAGATGAAGGTGTTTGCGATATATAACATACGGTTCACTCGGATGAACTGTTTGTGATGAGGAGGAACAACAAAAACGGGCAGCTAGATAAAGGTGTGTGGGACTGAGGACATAGGCTTCAGAAGGATTAACTGTTTGCGATTAGGCAACAGAACAGAAACGGTCAGCCAGATCAACGTGTCTGCGATTGATGGCATACACTTCACACAGATGAACTGTTTGCGATTAGCCACAACAAATAGAAACAGTTAGACAGATCAATGTGTATGTGCTAGACGGGCACATATTCTAATGAAAATAAGCGTGCGCAATAACGAGCGCGCACGGTTCTTGGAACAAGACATATGCCGACATTGCCTATTGTGGTGCACCCTATGGTGCAAACGCCATGTACGCGGCCGAGAAAGCATGCCCACGTTACGCCTTCCGGGAATAGTGCCGTACTTAGAACTGTCAATAAATTTTGAGCCTGCGTCCCGTCACATTCCAATTTACTACCATGCTATATTTAATTGCAAACCTGTACACACCGATCAAAACCTAAATGGTTTCCCACTTAGGAGCGTATTAGTACTCGGTTATAAATACTACTAGTCCAAGATAACTACACATTCCTCCTCAACTCGTCATGCACAAAAACAAACAAGTCATTCATCATCGTTCCCTTGCGTCTGCCATGGCCAGCATGAGTTCTGGGTCGAGAGATTGCCACCAGGGAGAGGCGAGCATGGAAGCGGAAGCACGAGAGATGTCCCGCTTCGCCGCGAAAGCAGCCGACATGTCCCGCCGGGCGGCCGTAGCTGCACAGAGGTGCCGCAGCGCCGCCGAAGCAGCACGGAGGTCCCGCTGCACCGTCAATGCAGCAGACTGGTTCAGCCGCGCCACGGAAGCAGAAGAGATGTCTCGCCGTGCCGGGAATGCAGCAGAGATGTCCTCCCGCGACACGGCGGTCTGGGAAAATGTCTCGCGAGCAGGCGAGGACTCTTACAGGCACATGCATGCCATCATCCTTAGCCAGATGGATCAGATCTCCGGCTGGGCGAGGTTGTTGAATGACATGAAAGCCTCGTTTGAACAGGCTACCGGCGTCATCCGGCAACTAAATGAGAGCATGCGAAGCTCCGGGCTGAGTGCGACCTGCTGATGGCGAAGATCGTCGGAAGTGCGGAGCAGCAGGGGGAGACCACTGCCTTGTTGAAGAGGACCGGCGTCATCGTCGAGAAACTTATGGACGAGAATGCCATGCTGCGCACCAAGCGCCAAAGGCTTGTGGAGGAATCCGTGGATGCTTGATATGGTTGACGGCCAAAACGGCCAATATGATCTACATTAAGGGAAAGAAACATCTTCACTCCCACATGATCATGCTAAAGTTATACAATATGAAAATTGAATTCCTGACACATCTACTGATATTGATTTCATATTGTGAATGTTGGTATTTTTTTCTATAAAGTTGGTCAAACTTTACGAGGCTTGACTTTAGACAAATCTTATATGCGAACTAAAAAAGACTGGAGGGAGTACAACATGCTTAACAACAACCAAATATAGTCATTCATAGAGTTATTGCTAAAACTGGTATTGATGAAATTGAACTGCATAGTTCATACTAGCACATATAGAACATCACATTGTGAATAAGTGAAATAAACAACGCATACTACGAACAACCAAAGATGGCAATTGAAGCTGGACATATGCTAACTACAAACAACCGAACAACCAAAAAACATAGAAATAAACAAGGCTTAATGCAAACAACCAAATATAGCAATAAATACTGGACAGGTTCTCACTACAAAAAGGGTTCGTGAAAACAAATCATGGATTCCCCCGGTGAAGAGGCACAACAAAACAAATCAAGGGTTTCCTCACTTGTCAAAGATGGGCTCCTCCTCGTGGTCGTTGTCGATGAGGTCTGACTTGGCAGCTAATGATCCCAACCCAGCGTCGCAGAACATGTCCTTCAGAAATCACAAAAGGGGCTCCATGACGATGAAGATGGCAAATTTTTCATCCGTAGGAGATCAGCGGTAGGGCCGTCGATGAGATCGACGGCTGTCGAACCAGACAGGTTGGGGGTGGGAAACTTAACCTGTAACATAGCCCGCGTCAAGTCGTCCCTGTCGACGATCTCGATGTCATAGCCGGCGTCCGTGAGATGCTAGAATACTCTAGCCCGCTAATTGAAAGGCTACGGCTAGTCATCGTCGTCAGCTTCCTCAGCGTCCACCTCGCCGATGTCAGGCGAACATGCCGTGGTAAAGCTCTTTTGGGCCATTCGCTCCTCGAGCTCCCCGGGAAGCGTAGCCGGGCTTAGGCTGCGACGCTCTGGAGTGGGGAGGGGGTGGGGATGGGGATTTGTGGGAAAAGGGCATTTCACAAGCATCATCTAAGAGACTCAAGGCGGCAAGGGTATGTATATTAGTGGGTAACGTGCACGGGAAGACCGACAGAGGTTGACGATGTGGGCAGTGCAGCGGCGGCGGGGGTGACCTAGCTAGGGTTTTGAGCAAGGGAGGGGTGGTGTGTGTGTGAGAGCGGGGGATTTGGGCTGAGCGAAGGATTTGGGGTGTGTGTGGAGGGGGTCCAAGGGGGTGTTTGAGGAAATGCCATTGGTACTTAAAATTTTACTAGGCGGGAGTAAAATGGCGGGGCTACAGAAAATTTGGATCAAGGGATTGAAGCAGAGCGGGGCGGGAGTAACAAACATTACACATGGTTAAAACATAATAATCGTGTGCTATCAAACAGAAAAACGCTCCAGCCGAGAAGATATTTTTGAGATTGCGAGGGATGCAGGCGGGAGTAAAATGCTGGGGCTACTGAAAATTTGGATCAACTGATTGAAACAGAGCGGGAGTTACAAACATCGCACACGCTCCACACATGCTAATCTTGTGCTATCAAACAGAAAAACCCTCTAGGCGGGTAGATATTTTTGAGATTGCGAGGGAGTAGATATTTTCGACAGCGGGAGGGAAGCCTCATGGAGCCCAATCTACTATGATGATGTGGGTGATAGGGGCAGGGGCGCGACACAGGGTAGTCCTAGGGAACCGTGTCTATTGTGAACCCGATCGTAGATGGTTACTGCGTCTGACTTGTCTATTGTTTATAAATTTGGCAAGAAAACGCGGGAAAGGGTCAGAACATGAACAAACTTGCATGTGGACCAAATATATGTATGAAAACGGTGTTTTGATGTTCAAATACCCAATGCACAACTTTGATGTGGCACCTCTCGCACAAAGCGCATGTTATTATTGCTAGCCCCCTCCCCGCAAAGACACACACACACACACTTCATGTTGGCGGGAAGGGAATCCTAGCTATGAACGCATGCCCCCAAATATCTAGGTCTGACATCTCACCCTACCGTAACACAAAACCGAAAGGAGTACATCATGGTCAACCCCCCCCTTTGCTTTTGGTCAAATGTGGACCGTGTGCGGGCCCAAAGATGTCTGCTTTTGGAGCCAGATGGGTGAGACCACATACGAACCACATCTACGGGTGGCCCGATATGTGTGTGTACCACATACGAACCACACCTACAGGTGGCCCGATATCTGTGTGTGTGTGAATGGTGTGGTGTGATATGTGAATGGTGTGGTGTGATATTTAAATAACCAAATCACAAATTTGATGTGGCACATGTGCATCACAAATTAACCGAACAACCTTGACCCCACGGAGGTTCATCTAGTGCGAAGTAGTACTGTGCCCCCCCCCCACACACACTTTGAGTCGGTGGGAGGGGCATCTCACCAAGGCGTATTGTAACACTGACCAAGAAGAATCACCACCTTGGTCTTATAACCTCTCTCGTTGTTGGGTCAAAGTCATGGATGACCACACGGGGCCCCACAAATAGTCTAGCTTGTCGCCGATAACCACGTAATGGAGTACCTTAAGACAACCACTGCGTGCATGTGGCCCAAACATATGTATGAAGTGGTATGTGGTGTTTGAATATACCCAATGCACAACTCCAATGTGGCACCGTGCTTTTGGAACCGGAAAGTCCCCACACTGAGCGAGGGATTCATGCTTATGCACTCCCTCAAACTTAGGTCTGGAATCTCACCATGATCGACGTACGACTATACGGTAATGCCGAACCAAGAGAAGAAGAATACAACCTGGTAAGCTCTCTCGTTGTTGGTTGAAGTGATGGGCGTCCACGCAGGCCCATGAATATATAGGTCGTCGATGATAACCAAGCGAGGGAGAATGTCCAAAGACAACCACTTCATGCATGTGCCCCAAACATATGTATGGACATGCGTGATGCATGCATAGGTTTGAATACCAAAAGCACAACATTTTGATGTGGCGCATGCATGCGTAAAAAATCGCATAGTCCCCACACAGAGAGAGTTTCATGACGCGTCGCGTGCTCGCCCCCCACCCCCACTTCGATCCGGTGGGAGGGATTCGTGCGTACACATGAGCACAAAGTATATTATGTTATCTCACATCATGACATGCATGTACCATACCGTACAAGATGAACCAAAATCTAATGCCCTCCTAACTATAAGTCAAATTAACCTCTATCGCTGTCGGTCAAAGTGATTGACCAAGCGGGCACACAGATGGACGAAGCATGTCGCTGATAACCCCGTGAGTGAGTGCTAGAGGAAAACTGTAATGCCCAGATAATTAAGCTATAGTAATCCCCTGTTAATGATGCCATGTCATCACTTTTATTGTTGCTAGAAATCACTTTGATTCAAACCGGTTCAAATTCAATTTAAATTAAAGTCAAACAATTAAAGTTTTCAAAAGTCAAAACTAAAATGTTCGAATTATGGCAATTAATAATTTGTTAATATTGGTGGTGAACCAACATTTTTATAAAATATTTAAGTGCCCTAAAATAAATAAAACAGTGCCTAAAACAATTATTAAATGATTTTAAATAATAAACTAATACAAACCTATTTTATTAAAGTGCCAAATTATTTGTGGTAGTGGCTTAACTAATAATACAAAATTAGGTGCTTGTGTTGCATTTTGTAAAACTAAAAATAAATAACACTAAAAAGAAAATAGAAATTATTTAAAGAAAATAAAAAAGGCAAAAGAGCAAAATTGGAAAAGGGCCCTGCCCCTCGGACCTCGGCCTACCTAAGCCAGCCGACCCAACCAGCCCAGCCCCACCCCCTTGGTCGTCTTCCGCTGCTCGACCGACCGTGAACCGTGGCTACACCCCACCACCTCGTCGGCAGCACTGACGAGGGGATAAGGGAGCCAGCTCCGTGCCTCCTTGGGCTCCCCTGCCACTCGCCCCTGCCAGCCCACTCGCCCTCTCCTCCTTCCTCTCCCTCCCACACTCTCCCCCCAGACCCGCCGCAACCGCAGCCGCTGTCGCCGTGAACACCGGCGCCCACGCGCACCCCGAGCTCCCCGCGCTCTACGAGCATGTCCTCTAGGTGCGTCGCCGTCCTCTGCTTCGACTTTGGCCACTGGAACCAGCCGAAAGTGGCCGCGCCCTTGGGAACGACCTCGACCACGCCTTCGCTTGCCGGAGCTGCGTCAAACTGCTCCGTCACCCTCCTGCGCTACTAAACTCTCGCCAGCCTTCTTGAGCCGCCCGGTGAGTGCACCGTCCAGCCCCTCTCCCCTCTTTCCTCCTCGTAAGCCGTAGCCAACCTCGTCGTGGAGTCGTGCCCCTGCTCGCCCGGCCACGCTACCGCGCGCGCCGACAGCGTCCAAGGCCGCCCCGCACACGCCTGTCCGAACTCACCGAACGTGCCCGCGCACCCCGGCCGCGCCCGCAGCCCCATGCTTGCCTGCAGCCGCTCGCCGCTACCGCCTCAAGCCACATGCCCCGCTCGTTGCTGTCCTCGGCTATGGCTGTGATACTTCTCTGATGTCGCTCGAAGCTATGTCGGTATTTCTCCAAAGAGGAAGGGATGATGCAGCACATCGGCGGTACCTACTTCCCTCAGATATGAAACCAAGGTTATCAAACCAGTAGGAGAACCAAGCAACACAACGTAAACAGCCCCTGCACACAGATAACAAATCCTCGCAACCCGACGTGTTAAAGGGGTTGTCAATCCCTTTTGGGGTACGGCGCCTCAAGATAGGCAAACGGAACTGAGATAATTTTGTAGTAAATTGATAGGTAGATCACAAATAAAATAAATAGAAATAAAATGCAGCAAGGTATTTTTGGTTTAATAGATCTGAAAATAAATGCAAGAGAAAAGTAGATCCCAAAGGAAAATATATGAGAAGAAAGACCCGGGGGCCATAGGTTTCACTAGTGGCTTCTCTCGAGAAAAATAGCAAACGGTGGGTGAACAAATTACTGCTGGGCAATTGACAGAACTTCAAATAATTATGACGATATCCAGGCAATGATCATTATATAGGCATCACGTCCAAGATTAGTAGACCGACTCCTGCCTGCATCTACTACTATTACTCCACACATCGACCGCTATCCAGCATGCATCTAGTGTATCAAGTTCATGAAGAAACGGAGTAATGCAATAAGAACGATGACATGATGTAGACAAGATCTATTTATGTAGAGATAGACCGCATCGTTTTATCCTTAGTAGCAACAATACATACGTGTCGTTTCCCTTTCTGTCACTGGGATCAAGCACCGTAAGATCGAACCCACTACAAAGCACCTCTTCACATTGCAAGATAAATAGATCAAGTTGGCCAAACAAAACCCAAATATCGGAGAAGAAATACGAGGCTATAAGAGATCATGCATAAAACAGATCAAAGAAACTCAAATACTTTCATGGATATAAAAAGATAGATCTGATCATAAACTCAAAGTTCATCGACCCCAACAAATACACCGGAAAAGAGTTACATCATATGATCTCCAAGAGACCATTGTATTGAGAATTCAGTGAGAGAGAGAAAGCCATCTAGCTACTAACTACGGACCCAAAGGTCTACAAAGAACTACTCACACATCATCGGAGAGGCACCAATGGAGGTGGTTAACCCCATCCGAGATGGTGTCTAGATAGGATCTGGTGTTTCTGGACTCTGCGGCAGCTAGATGAATATTTCGTCGACCGTCCTAGGGTTTCTGGAATATTGGAGTATTTATAGAGCAAAGAGGTGGTCCGGGCGCGCCCTGGTGGGTTGTGCCCCCTTGGGGCACCCCGCAGGCGCAGCGAGGGCCTGTTGTGTTCCTTCTAGCCCATAAAAATTGTCCGTGGAGTTTCGTGGCGTTTGGACTCTGTCTGGTATTGATTTTCTGTGATGTAAAAACATGGAAAAAAAAACAAGAACTGACACTTGGCACCATGTCAATAGGTTAGTACCAAAAAATGATATAAAATGACTATAAAATGATTATAAAACATCCAAGATTGATAATATAACAACATGGAACAATCAACAATTATAGATACATTGGAGATGCTAAAATAAGTTATCCCTAGCCCATCATGCTCAAACATTGATCCATTCATGAAACACACTCGAATATTAGCTACACCCAATACTTAAGTACGATCATATTGCCTCCTATTTGGTGCTTTTGTAAGAGAAGATGGAGACTCAAATTCAAAAATAAAAATTGCTTAAAGTAAAAGAAAGGCCTTTCATAGAGGGAAGTAGGGATTTGTAGAGGTGCCAGAGCTCAAAGCGAAAAACTTAGAGATAAAAATATTTTGGGAGGTGTATCCATCCCACCAACGAAAATGACTTAGAGTTCCCAACACTTTCCATGCTAGATATATCATAGGCGGTTCCCAAGGAGAAAATAAAGTTTATTCCTTTTCCCACCATACTTTCACTTTCCATGGCTAACCGTATCCACGGGTGCCCTCGATACCAACACTTTCCAAGAAATTTATTATTTGACAATATAAAGTAAATTCTTTTATTTTTTTGCATTTCGGGACTGGCCATCCCTAATACCTTTGGCTTACTCTCGTGACAATGACAAGTGAATAAACGCTCATCGTGAGAATAACACATCTAGCATGGAAAATATTAGCCACCCCTCACCGCTCCGCGAGCGTAACAAACACACAAAAGAGAAGTTTATTTTGAAAATTAGAGATGGCACATGCAAATTTGCTTAGAACGACAAAAGAATACCGCATATAGGTAGATATAGTGGACTCATGTGGCAAAACTGGTTTAAAGGATTTTGGATGCACAAGTAGAGATCATACTTGGTGCAAAATGAAGGCTAGCAAAAGATTGAGAAGCGACCAACCAAGAAATGGATAATCTCATAAGCAAGCATTAAGCATAAATAACACCGAATAATGCACCACAAGTAGGATATAATTTCATTGCATGACTATTGACTTTCGTACTTGCATAGGGAATCACAAACCTTAACACCAATATTCTTACTAAAGCATAATTACTCATCAACATAACTCACATATCACATCATCATATCTAAAAACCATTACTAAGAATCAAGTTTATTTTGTCCAATGATCTTCATGAAAGTTTTTATTATATCCTTCTTGGATATCTATCACTTTGGGACTAATTTTCATGTGTTGCTTTTCATAAGCTCAAACAAATATAAGTGAAGATCATGAGCATAATTTTTCTTCTTTCTCTCAAAATAATTTAAGTGAAGCAAGAGAGAATTTCTTGAAAATTTTACTAACTCTCAAATAAATCTAAGTGAAGCAAGAGAGCATTTCTTCAAAAATACTAAGCACACCATACTCAAAAATATATAAGTGAAGCACAAGAGCAAGTCCATTGCTCATAAAAATTTAAGTGAAGCCTAAAGAGCAATTTTAACAAGTCATGACATAATTTTGGCTCTCCCAAATAGGTGTGTCCAGCAAGGGATCAAGACTTAAAACAAAATAAAACAAGCAAAGACTCATATCATACAAGACGCTCCAAGCAAAACACATATCATGTGACGAATAAAAATATAGTTTTGAGTAAAATACCGATGATCGTTTGAAGAAAGCGGGGATGCCACTCAGGGGCATCCCCAAGCTTAGTTGGTTGCTCATTTTTGGATAATAGCTTGGGATGCCAGGGCATCCCAAAGGTTAGGCTCTTCCATCCTTCCTTCATCCATCGTAAGATAACCCAAAACTTGAAAACTTCAATCGCACAAAACTCAACAAAACCTTCGTGAGATCCATTAGTATATGAAAGCAAACCACTACTATAAGTATTGTATCAAACCAATTCATATTTTGTTTTTGTATTATATCTACTGTATTCCAACTTTTCTATGGCAAAAACTCATCAAAGAAAACCATAGAGCCATCAAAATAAGCGCACAACACAAAGAAAATAGAATCTGTCAAAACAGAACAGTCTGTAGCAACCTGACTTTTTCGAAAACTTCTGGAACTCCAAAAATTCTGATAAAATAGGAAGACCTAGGTAATTTGTATATTAATCTTATTCATAAAAAATCAGGGCAAAAGCTCTTTCTGATAAAAAATGAGAATTGTTTTAGTGAGCGCAAAGTTTCTGTCTTTTTCAGCAAGATCAAACAACTATCACCCAAGAAGATCCTATCGGTTCTACTTGGAACAAACACTAATTAAAACAACAAAAACACATTCATAACAGTATAATAATTGTGCTAACACTCAAGAACAGAGAGCTAAAAGCAAAAACAAAATTTATTCATTGGGTTGCCTCCCAACAAGCGCTATAGTTTTACGCCCTTAGCTAGGCATAAAGCAACGATCTAAGTTTTGTCATCCTTCTTCTTCACTATCTTAGAGGTATTTTCATCATGAGGCTTTGGAAACACAACATAAAACATTTTATCCATAGAGGCCTTAGCAATCCTAATTTGGTTTTCATCATACCCCTATTGACATCCCGCAACAATCCAAGAGTAATGTTGATTAACAATATTGAAAACTTGTTGGATTATATCTAGAATTGGGACTTCCTTTTTAAGATTCTCATTGAAGATTTTATTGTCCCCAAGAAAATGTCTTAAAGCATAGTCACTATTGTAAAGAATTTCATCTATCACAGGTTTTTCATGATTCATACCATAAAAGTCAAAGATTTTCCTAGCTTCCTGTATTATGTAGTCAAGCTCATTCATAAGAAGAAGAGTGGCCAACTTTTTAGCCCTAGGATTCTTTATAACGGGAAGCTCAAAAAACAATCTTTGCAAGGTAGCATGGGTACGAATAAATATACTTTCAAGTTTCAGCACTAGTGCTGAAATAGAATCCGCATAAGATCTAGTAGTTTTAAGTATAGGAGCATCATCAAGACATAGATTCCCAACACAATTGAAAAATTCTTGGATACGTTCTTTTCCCATAACGTTTCCTTGCCCCAAGATAGAAGTTTTAGCGTCCAGATTGCCCGTGCGCCCAATTTTAGGAGTTAGGCCATCATCTGTTGGTGCCATACCGAAATCACTCATGATTGCAAACAAAGGATAGATCTGACAAGAATACGGCGAACGAAAAAAGAGAGGCGAATAAAAACAGCAAATTTTTGTGAAGTGGGGGAGAGGAAAACGAGAGGCAAATGGCAAATAATTTAAATTGCGAGGAGACGATATTTCTGATTAGGAACCTGGTATATGTTGAAGATCCTCCCCGGCAACGGCGCCAGAAATTCCTTTTGATGTCGCTCGAAGCTACGTCGGTATTTCCCCAAAGAGGAAGGGATGATGCAGCACAGCGGCGGTAGGTATTTCCCTCAGATATGAAACCAAGGTTATCGAATCAGTAGGAGAACCAAGCAACACAAAGTAAAGAGCCCCTTCACACAGATAACAAATCCTCGCAACCCGACGTGTTAAAGGGGTTGTCAATCCCTTTCGGGGTACGGCGCCTCAAGATAGGCAAACATACGTGAGATAATTTTGTAGTAAATTGATAGATAGATCACAAATAAAATAAATAGAAATAAAACAAGCAAGGTATTTTTGTATTTTTTTAAGAGATCTAAAAATAAATGCAAGAGAAAAGTAGATCGCAAAGGCAAATATATGAGAAGAAAGACCCGGGGGCCGTACGTTTCACTAGTGGCTTCTCTCGAGAAAAATAGCAAACGGTGGGTGAACAAATTACTGTTGGGCAATTGACAGAACTTCAGATAATTATGACGACATCCAGGCAATGATCATTATATAGGCATCACGTCCAAGATTAGTAGACCGACTCCTGCCTGCATCTACTACTATTACTCCAAACATCGACCGCTATCCAACATGCATCTAGTGTATTAAGTTCATGGAGAAACGGAGTAATGCAATAAGAACAATGACAACATGTAGACAAGATCTATCTATGTAGAGATAGACCCCATCGTTTTATCTGTAGTAGCAGCGATACATACGTGTCGTTTCCCTTTCTGTCACTAGGATCAAGCACCGTAAGATCGAACCTACTACAAAGCACCTCTTCCCATTGCAAGATAAATAGATCAAGTTAGCCAAACAAAACCCAAATAACGGAGAAGAAATACCAGGCTATAAGAGATCAAAGAAACTCAAATACTTTCATGGATATAAAATGATAGATCTGATCATAAACTCAAAGTTCATGGACCCCAACAAACACACCGCAAAAGAGTTACATCATATGGATCTCCAAGAGACCATTGTATGGAGAATTCAGCGAGGGAGAGAAAGCCATCTAGCTACTAACTACGGACCCGAAGGTCTACAAAGAGCTACTCACGCATCATCGGAGAGGCACCAATGGAGGTGGTGAACCCCATCCGAGGTGGTGTCTAGATTGGATCTGGTGGTTATGGACTCTGCGGTGGCTGGATGAATATTTCGTCGACCGTCCTAGGGTTTCTGGAATATTGGGGTATTTATAGAGCAAAGAGGCGGTCCGGGGGCACCCAAGGTGGGCACAACCCACCAGGGCGTGCCTGGGCCTCCTGGCGCGCCCTGGTGGGTTGTGCCCCCCTCGGGGCACCCCCTAGGCGCAGCCAGGGCCCGTTGTGTTCCTTCTGGCCCATAAAAATTCTCCATGGATTTCGTGGCATTTGGTCTGGGATTGATTTTCTGCGATGTAAAAAACATGGAAAAATAGCAACTGGCACTTGGTACTATATCAATAGGTTATTACCAAAAAATGATATAAAATGACTATAAAATGATTATAAAACATCCAAGATTGATATTATAATAGCATAGAACAATCAAAAGTTATAGATACATTGGGGGACGCAAAATGACTATAAAATGATTATAAAATATCCAAGAATGATAATATAACAGCATGAAACAATGAAAAAATTATAGATACGTTGGAGACTCCTTATCTTTGATTTGTGAAATCCTTGGGTTTAGGGAATTCCTATTTTGTTCTTCCAAAGAGTAGCAACATACCCTTTTTTATTATTTCCTTCGATAAATCATTTATCTCTTTTATAGAAATCTAATAAGAGGGATTGATTCTGATATACTTTTATTATACTTCCGTCTTATTTGAACCTTTCGATTTATTTCGATATTAAGGATAGACTGACAAAGTTGGCCTAATTTATTAGTTTTCACTAACCCTAGATTCTTTCCCTTGATAAAAAAAATTCTGTCCTCTCGAGCTCCATCGTGTACTATGTTACTTAAACCCAGCGCAAATTTGGTTCGGAACGAATAGAATAGGCTATGTCGAGCCAAGAGCATTTTCATTACTATGGAAAATGATGGATAGCAAAACCACAATCGATCATGTCCTTCAAGTCGCACGTTGCTTTCTACCACATCGTTTTAAACAAAGTTTTACCATAACAAACATTCCTCTTTTCATTGCAAAGTGGTATAGAGAATTGATCCAATATCGATGGAATCATGAATAGTTATTGGTTTCATGTCGTTGGAGACGTATCAGTCTCCAACATATCTATAGTTTTTCATTGTTCCATGCTGTTATATTATCATTCTTGGATGTTTAGAATCATTTTATAAAAAATTTATATCATTTTTGGTACTAACCTATCGACATAGTGCCCAGTGCCAGTTGCTTGTCAATGGTATCTATCATACTGAGGGAGGATGATCTTGGGAAAACGGGATGATGGGACGAATAGAGGAATATCACAATGCCTTCGAAACAAAAGAATAGAAGCCGAATCGTTGGAAAGAAAAGAACGGAGAAGAAAACAACATGTTCTACATAAAATGAGTTTGAGAGAGCATCCTTAAAAAGAAGGATTGAACGGAGTTATTAAAGAATCAAAAATCAAATGATATCCTCATAGGCTTACGAAAACATCTCTAAACTAGAGGTGAAATTTTGCCACTAACGGGAACAATTGCTTGCTTGAGACCAACAAATAGATGAACACTTCTTTCGCCGAGAGGATAGGAGAAAACTTGTTTTATCGATAGGAACCATAATTAGCAACATTCCTTAGGGAAGGCTTTATGTAGCGACCCGACCTCAAACGGTCAAGTCTCTGTGCTTCGGTGTCATCCCTGGATCGGTAATGCTGACACACACAGTACTCGAAGGATTTATAACAGAGTAGCAATCACACACTTATTTCATCAAATGTCTCAAAAGAGAACTTATTACAATAAATATGGCTTAAGGCCATCTAATACGATAACAGCGGAAGGCTTGGAAGATAAACTGAGTCCATCAAGTCCAACGGCATAGCTGAGCTGCACGGCAATGACCTAACGAACCTTACTCCTCGTCTGAAAAGTCTGCAACATAATACGTTGCAGCCCGAAAACGGGTCAGCACATGGAATATGCTGGCAATATAACACAGTAGAGCAAGAACAGAATAATGCTATCACTACATGCATATTTGGCTGGTGGAAAGCTCTATGGTTATAGTTTTTGCGAAAAGCCAATTTTTCCCTACAACAAAGGAATATATTTTATTTAACTATCATGGTAGTTGAAACATCATTGAGAAGATTCCTCCAACTCAATCCCAATTAAAGTAATTATCATCCCAACAATATTAATTTAGAGTGATGAGATACTTAGGATACTCCAAGTACTAGATACTCAAGATTGTCCATAACCAGGGACACGGCTAACCATGATTAGTTTGTACACTCTGTAGAGGTTTGCGCACTTTTCCCCACAAGACTCGATCATCTCCGTTGGATTTCTCGCACTACATGGTGTTTGAGAAATGGATGACCGAGACACAGTCTTTCAGAAACATTAACTCTTTACTCCGGGCAGACCATCCCAACCTACATCCCTCTACCTGCTGATCCACCTCTTCAAGAGCTCATGCAACTTACTCAGCTATGCTAGAGCCCATAATAGCTTGTGGCTGCGCACGGAAGTTTCTAGCATGAAAATATCTCAGTTCCCTTTGAGCCTGGGTGGCGGACCTTAGGATAATCACGCGGGTACTCCGGGATATCCTAGGACAACACTGGATTCTCCAGGTGCCCGACAAGCAATCCACCCAGATGTGTATTCAAGTTGCCACCTTAAGTTGAACCATTAATTAAACATCTCACATCTGTCATGGATTCACTCACCCAAGCCACGTCTACGAGCATAGCATAGCAATATAAGCAATACGTAGAAGTAACTCCCAAGGGTTTGAATATAACAGGGTAATAGGTTCTACCTCATCAACTACTTCCCAACCCACATGTTAATCACATCCTAATCATGCAGTGTTTGAGGATTGGAACAAATGCATAAAAACTGGGTATGAAAAGAGTATGATCAATGTGTTACTTGCCTTGCTGACGATCCGCAAAACCTAGAAACTCATAGTAGCACGCTTCGCACTCCGGGAATTCTATCGCAAACAAACCATAGAATACATAAGCAATCAAGCAAATAAGCACGGGTAAATCTGAAATAAGAAGAACTAACCAGAAAGTTCAACTTAAGAACTCCGGTTTTTAAAAAGAATCAAATCAAATGGAGCAACGAAACTCAAACTGCGAAAGAAACAAGATCCGTTTACTAATCTGGATTAAATTCAAATTTTACATTACCAAAATCTTGTTCAAGTTGATTAAATAGAAAGAGGGTTTCGAGACGAAGATCTAGGCGCTTGAATCATCTGATTTCGATAAACGAGCGAAAAGATAAACTAAAACGAAAATCGGATCTGAAATCGCGATCGAAAATAATCGCGGAAAATCCAAGAAAAAGAAAAAACTGATGAACAGGCTAACGAACGAACGTTCATTGTCTGTAACTACCGAGCGAAAACCGTTCGTTAAAACGAACGTACGGACGAACGTCCGCTAAAGAAACTAAACCGAGAAATACGGCGAACCGATCTAAAAAAGACGAACTATGGTTTTCTAAAAAAGAACCGGATCGGTTTTAGAATAAACCGAACGGCGGCGGCGGAGGCGTGTACCTC